>NC_092225.1:19165501-19338001 GCF_036320965.1 Panulirus ornatus
TACCAGGATGTGGCATGACTAACATGCGTAGAGCACTCAGGGTCACATGCAAGGGGGGGAAACAGGGTCTCAAACGACACAGACACACGCATGCAAGCACACACATACCCTCTCATTCTGCTGTGTTCTGAAGTACATGATATTCTTCACGTAAGTATGTGTAAGTCTGTGCACGCCCTCGCAGCAGACAACTTAGATAAATTCGCAAAGTTGTATGATACAGTTGGATCAAGAGGTGGGGACCCCCCACGAGTGTAAAACTCCCTCCCCAAACAGTAATTATAAGCAGGTAATTACACACACACACACAGACTTCACAGAAGTTTAGAATTTATATGATGTTAGAGAATGTTCAAAAGAGGGGGTTCCCCACGAGTGTAGAACTTCCTCCCCACACGGTACAGATATGTATTAAACACACACACACACACACACACACACACACACACACACACACACACACACACACACACACACACATTTTTTTTTTTAAAGTGGAGAGGTGTGTTTAAGACCACAGCTGAAAGGCTTTAGTGACAATGGAGAACTACTTGTTTTAGAAATGTCAGTATACATATATATATATATATATATATATATATATATATATATATATATATAGTCTTTCATGCACAGATAATTTACAATAGTGACTTTCCTGTAGAGATAATTCTTTTTTCCATACATGTTCGCCATTTCCTGCGTGAGCAGGGTAACGTTAAGAACACATGACAGAGCCATAGAGGGAAAAACCCTCACTTGGCTCCTTACTCTGTTCTTTCTCTTCGAAAGTAATACAGGAGGGGAGGATTTCCAGCCATCCCGCTCCAACCGCTCTTAGTCGCCTTCTACGCCACTCAAGGGAATACGTGGGCAGTATTCTCTCCCCTATCCCCAGGGATAAAGATAAATAAGGCGCCCCCCCCAAAAGAAAAAAAGAAAAACGCCTCCAGATAATCATACACATACATCGCCAAAACCTTACACCACGCTTCTATACCACACTGAAACCCTCCCTGTCATCCACTTCAAGCTGTCTCCTTCCTCTGTCTCACCTCTTCTTCCTGTCCGTCTACCACCCTATTGAAAAGAAAACTTAGTGGTGTATCATAGGTGACCCGGACACCTCTGCATTTTGGTCAAGGGTCAGGTATGATAGGAGGTAAGTGTGTGTGTGTGTGTGTGTGTGTGTGTGTGTGTGTGTGTGTGTGTGCGTGTTTGTGTGTGTGTGTGTTTAAGGTGACGTAGGAAAGAGAGAGAGAGAGAGAGAGAGAGAGAGAGAGAGAGAGAGACCGTCGGGAGGACATAATGAGAAGCAGGAAGTGGAGATACAGTTACGGGAGGAGGCATCGCCAGCGCCTCCTCCCTCTCCTCGCCAGCCAGCGTGTGTGTGTGTGAAGGTCGCTGCGGTTGCCACTGAGCGGTATGTTCCTCCCACAGTTTCCTGGTGTGGTGTTCTACCCTGGTGACTTGGTATGATGAAGTACGGCATCGATAGAGTTTATTATCATTATCATTATTAATGTTATTATCAGGTCTCTCTCTTTTATAGTAGCTGGCATGGTATAAGTCAGATCATGCCTCCCACTCATGGCATTATCAAATTGCAAGGAAAACGAAGAAGGAAAAAGGAACTCTGAATTTGATATGATGTCTTGAGGAAAAGAAGTATCATAACGGTCAGTCCTCGGTTAGGTGGTCTTTATGCAGGAAAGTATGGGAAGCAGCAGCTAATCGCACGCCACTGCTCCACACCCGAGTGGTTAGCATCATGTCTAACATGTCGTCGTAATGAAGGATTTTGCATTGTCTGTTTAATGCTACAGGCAAAGTCATATTCTTTTCTCACCACTTTAATCTATTTAGCATATCACGTTTGTCTTTTGAGATTTAGTTCCATAATAGTGAATGTTTTATGATCTCATTCCCCCTTGCATATATATATATATATATATATATATATATATATATATATATATATATATATATATATATATATATATATATATATCGTTCATTTTTTTAGTTCTTTTTTCGTTGTTTCTGAGGATCGGTAATCACAGTGACTTGCAAGTACATCTGATCCACTGAGACGGTCTCAGGGTGGATACTGATCTGTTGAGGTTGTAGGACTTAAGGAAGTAACTTGGAATTGAACTCCTTTTTGCGTGTTAGTCCAGGTCAAGTTACAGGGTGTTGTGTGATAAGAAAGACCCCGGGAAAACGTATTGTGCCTCGCCATTATCCTCGAGGGCCGTGTCGTGTTGCTCAAGGATCACGCCTTAACGCTCAAAGGTCGAACTGCCGTGCTCAAGGACCGTGCCTCCATACCGTCGTGTTGTAGGGCCGTACCGTCGTGCTGAAGGGACGTACAGTTGTGCTGTGGGCCCATACTGTCGTGCTGTGGCGTCGTGCTGTGGGGCCGTGCCGTCGTGCTGTGGGGCCGTGCCGTCGTGCTGTGGGGCCGTGCCGTCGTGCTGTGGGGCCGTGCCGTCGTGCTGTGGGGCCGAATCATCGTGCTGTGGGGCCGTGCCGTCGTGCTGTGGGGCCGTGCCGTCGTGCTGTGGGGCCGTATCGTCGTGCTGTGGGGCCGAATCATTGTGCTGTGGGGCCGAATCATTGTGCTGTGGGGCCGTATCGTCGTGCTGTGGGGCCGTGCCGTCGTGCTATAAGGCCATACCTCCTTGATTTAGGGGATAACATTCTGTCGTCCCTCGCCATGTAGCCAGGATGTTGTGGTAAACGTTCAGGGAAATATATGACGAGTGCGCTTCCTCCCGTCCGCCGTATATCTGTAGGAGTTACGTACATCATCGTGGCTCTGCCTCAGTGACGTTGTGTGCTTCGCGAGCTGACGAGATGGCCTTCAAGCGCGTAGAGCGGAGGTAATTCCATAAACCACATCCTGGACGCGACAGTCGGCCCACAGCTAATCCTAGGTGTCCATCCTCCCCTCGGGGCAGGTCGACCAATGGGTACCTGGCTTTAGGCTGGGTGTGTATGTATGTGTGTGTGTGTGTGTGTGTGTGTGTGTGTATACATATGGGTAAAGATATGGCACATAACAAAGGTTACGAGACAGAGCAACACGGGCGTAAAACTCACTCTCTCTCTCCGCCCGTAACATACATGTAGTAACCACGCACACATACCTCTGGCTCAGGTGTCCCGTGGCATTTGATGATGTGTTCTCAGGTACGTTTTGTTGATTCTTTTTTTCAGGCTAAACATTACAGGTGTCGGTGTTAATTCCCCGTGACGGGAGGCAGCTGAGAACCGCCAGGGACCATGAGCCTCACCCCCATAGGGCTTAGTTCCTCATGCCTTAGTACGGGGTGAACGGCCTTCAGTCGTGAGTGAGATGGTGTCTTGATTCTGTGAGGCGATGGTGTTTATGTGTTTGAGAAATGAGGGAATCAGGGAGTGAAGGTGCGGTGATGTGTTGGAGGGGCTAGCTAGGTAGGGTGAAGTGTTGGAGTTATTAGGTTGGTTGGAGGGGTGGTGGAGCGTTGGAGGGGCTGGGTAGGGTGGAGGAAGCAGACTGAATAATTCTGAAATATTTAATTTCCTTCTGTGGCGATTTATTGTTTGCGTTTACTGGTGTGTGTGTGTGTGTGTGTGTGTGTGTGTGTGTGTGTGTGTGTGTGTGTGTGTGTGTGCTCGCGCGCAGATCTACATATGAATGTACAATTGTGTAAGCCTCTACTACTTCATTTCTTCGTAACTGTCTCCCATCTACCTGAAGATATAGCAACATATTTCTTTCTTATTAAACTCCATGAATTCAGGTGCTCTTTGTTATATATCTATTGTTATACTATTTTACGTCTTAGTAGTATAATGGTGAAGAATGCCGTCTCTTAATCCACACCGGGTTCGCTCTCTGGTACATGTAAGACGACGTGCAGTTCACCCAGCCGTTCATCCTTTCTCTGTCTGGTAGATACCTGGCCACCCACTTGGGCTGGGTGAAGCACCACAGTTGTGACACGTCCCGGCCATCCCGAGAGCTGGCGACTCGGCCCCCAGGTGTTCCCCGGGGGTGTCCATGTCCACGGATATATATATATGATCGTTAGCGACAGCCCTTCAGCCTGCGTGAGGCAGGTACTTCGACTTGTTTCATCACCCACGTTCGAAGGACAAGATATCAGACGCGATACAGAGATTATGCTCTGGCCACTCCACCCTACTCCTGATTTCTCGTTTTTCACTCGGCTATGTCCTCATAACAAGAAAGTCATTTCATTTTCTGTCTTTTGTATCACACAAAAAAAATGTCTTCAAAGCCGAGCATACATTTTTTTTTCTTATTTTTCTTGCATACAGCCTTCTTGGTCTACTTCACGCTTGGATTTCCTCTTTTCTCTTAACAGTTTATGATCAGTGATAAGTGGATGACACGGTGAATTATTTCATTTCTCTCTCTCTCTCTCTCTCTCTCTCTCTCTCTCTCTCTCTCTCTCTCTCTCTCTCTCTCTCTCTCTCTCTCTCTCTCTCTCTCAACGACCCCATATCATTCAGATTTTCTTTGGTAACACCAGTCGCCCTCCCCCCCCCCCCGCGCCCCCACCTCCCTCCCTTTCAGCTCCAGGTAGACCACATAATTGTCAATTCCTCTCTCATTTCTAAACTCGCAACCATTGAACACTAGGAGGGGAGGGGGGGGGGGGGTGGAAACACTAACACCATCAATATTCAGTGCTTCAGAAACACAAGCCCTGAACATTTCTCGTAAACAGGACAGGACACGGGAGGAGGTATCAACATATTGCTTTTTTTTCGCTTTCCACTCTCTCTCTCTCTCTCTCTCTCTCTCTCTCTCTCTCTCTCTCTCTCTCTCTCTCTCTCTCTCTCTCTCCAACAGTGATCACTGGAACATTCCCTCCTCCAACTACAGCTCCCTATCCCTATAGCCTATACAGTTCTTCTTCCTCGGGCACCAGTGTATATATATATATATATATCTAGACTTGATGATACTGCTCCACACACACCCCTCTCTCTCTCTCTCTAAGGGGCGACATCCATCCGGGAAACTTAAGCAGGTGCCTCTCCATCCTCCCCCAACCCTTCCTTGAAAAAAAAAAAAAAAAAGAAATCCAATCTGGAGGTATGTGCCTTATGAGCGACGGTGCCTCCCCTTACTCCTCCTCTCCCTTCATCATGTGTACGTCACTTAGTACTCCCTCCCTCCCTCCCTCTCTCCCTCCCTCTACATTTCACCGCTGCTCTCGCCGTACTTTCTCTGATGAAAAGTAGTCCTTTATCCCACACCTATCTGGACCCAGGGGCTGCGCACTGCTCCCCGCTGCTGATACCCCTGTACAGACCCTCGTAAATGGGAGACCTCTCTCTCTCTCTCTCTCTCTCTCTCTCTCTCTCTCTCTCTCTCTCTCTCTCTCTCTCTCTCTCTCTCTCATGACGGTTGTAAATTCCATCCCTACACGTATTTACCTTTTTTCCCCCGGTAACGAGCCGTGTTTCAAGTCTGTCGTGTGCACTTTATTACTTTTAAGTCCCGGGTATTAAGTGTGTATGAAGAATGTATCCCGTGTGTGAAATGTGTAAAATCGAATGTATCCCGTGTATGACTGTATGAAGAACGTATCCCGTGTATGAGTATATGAGGAATGTATTCTGTGTATGAGTGTATGAAGAACGTATCCCATGTATTAGTATATGAGGAATGTATCCCGTGTATGAGTGTATGAAGAATGTATCCCGTGTATGAGTATATGAGGAATGTATCCCGTGTATGAGTGTATGAAGAATGTATCCCGTGTATGAGTGTATGAGGAATGTATCCCGTGTATGGAGTGTATGAGGAATGTATCCCGTGTGTGAGTGTATGAGGAATGTATCCCGTGTATGAGTGTATGAGGAATGTATCCCGTGTATGAGGAATGTATCCCGTGTATGAGTGTATGAGGAATGTATCCCGTGTATGGAGTGTGTCGTGAAGGATGTCCCGTTTGCGACACAGGAAGTGGGAGAAAGGTTACCCTGGTATCATGGTGACTGATGACCAGTCTGGAATACGGTTAAATGTTCCTGATGTCGAGGCGAGTCATTCCACGGACAGCTAGAGCAGAAATGCCAGTCTGGCCTGAACCAGTTAACTCCAGTTAAGTGTTTTAACGACGAGACTTTAATCACACCCGGGGAAAATATGGTCCCAAGCGCCGTTCAAAGAGGACGTTCTAATAATTGTTGAAACGGCAGTGTGTGTGTGTGTGTGTGTGTGTGTGTGTGTGTGTGTGTGTAGTTTTCCGCCCTAAGGTAATGTTCATAATGAACTGTTCATATTGCTCGTCACACACACACACACTCCTCTTTTTTTTTCTTTTTTTATCCCTCGTACCTGCTTGCCTGCTGGACGCGATGGGTTGGTGGAAAAGCTCAAAGGCTGATCGGTCCGTCCGCTTTGTAAACAAAATTTGCTGCACATATTTTCGGTCTCGTGATGGTGGGTGGTTGGAAGCGGTGTATGTGTTGTCTCCCGGTTACGTTATGGGTTGAGTCTCTCTCTCTCTCTCTCTCTCTCTCTCTCTCTCTCTCTCTCTCTCTCTCTCTCTCTCTCTCTCTTATTAAATTCTGGTACCGAGTTCTCGTAATAGTAAGCTATGTGCAAGGCCCTAATTTTGACCCCTTCCGACCCACCCCCCACCCAAAAAAAAGGGGAGTGAGGGAGTTTGCCAAAAAAGAAAATATTCTAATACCTCATCAGTCCTTGCTAAGCAGAAAGTGAAATGGGCAGTTATCGTTAATGAGAAGATTACCAAAGTAGTGAGAAAGATAATGATGATGATGATGATGGTCACCCCCATTGGGCAATTTTGGGAACCCCCGTCCTGGTTTGATGTGGTGCAGTATACCCGCCGTGTGACCTTTGACCACGAAGATTCGACCCTTACGTACGATGGCCCTTTATGATCTGGTCTGAGGCCTAGTCGTCATACCCAGTGGTGGTTGGCCCTTGGTGCTCAAGGGTCGCTCAGTCGTATTCAAGGACCGTAAAGACAAGGGAGTGAATATTTTGTGCTTTCTCCTCTTGATTCCCCTCCACTGTGCTGGAGGTGAGGTCCTGGGTGGAGTTGGAGTCAATGTTGGTGGTGGTGGTGGAGATAGATGATAACATGGTAGTGGTGCTGCTGCTACGCTTGGTGGTGAGTGTGAAGACAGACTGGTAGTGGAGGACAGCTAAGGCAAATAGCAATGGAGGTTGCTTGTTCTTGTTACTGTAAAGAGGAGGAAGAGAGTCACAAAGCAGGAGGAGGAGGAAAATAAGATGTAAATGATGGGCTAAGAGGAGGAGGAAGAGGATTAGGAAAAGGAAGCGTTTTAGAGCAAGGGACCTGGATGGTGAATTTTGTTCATGAGTCTTGCATGAAATGATGACGGTAAAAGGCAAAGCTGCTGTGGGATGAACAATTACGTAGGCCATCAAGAAAGCAGGAAGAACTGTAAGGGACAGTAAAAGGCAACGTGATGACCACTTCCTCGGGATTCTTAAAGTTTGAATGACAGTTTGAGAACCCTGTGGAGTGGGTGCTTCATAGTACACAGAATGGACAACAGATGGTGAAGAAAAAGTAATTTCAAATGGAGGAAACACACGAGGTTATCAGGTCATGAGGGAGGACAGAATATTTCCCAAACCAACATGTCAGTGAACACACTATGATGAGAGGGACCGGTACACCATCATTGACAGACCTCATCTTCACACTTTCTTCATGAGGACTGTTAGTTTGAGGCGATGTAGGTTTTAGTAATCACATTTATTTGCTATAATCCTTCGATAGCAACAAGTAAAGAGTCTTTGTTTATACAACCCCAGGACCCCTTCAACGGGGCTCCTACAGCTTTGAGGCAGGAGCAGGGAAATAATGAACTCCTCTGTATTAGGAAGGTCCTTCACAAGACTTTACTCCTCTCTGTCTACTGACGATGATACAGCCTCACCGAAGGTAATTTTCCATCCTCCATGTAGTGCCTCGCAGCCGGAGTCCGGTACAAGACCTGGCGGAAGATATTCAAAGGTATTCACTGTATTTCATCCAGCAAGAATAACATCAGCAACGCGGTAATCACAAGGTTCACTATACAGACAGAAAACAACAGTTGCCATGAAGAAGCTGCTCATGTGGCGTCTGTCTGTACGAACCAGCACCTGTGATATCTAGACTCGACCAGAGTGCACACCGACGTGTGCTAAACCACCCAGTCGTTAATAACCTCTTGGCTTAAACCATCGCCGACCTAAGCCACGGTACAGGCAGGGTAATATGCCATGTGCTTAGTCTCATGATTTGCCTGCTTTCTCACCATCTATTGTTATTAAGATAGAGACCCCACCCATGACCTTGGCCCTTGACCTTTTGACTTCAAAAGTACGTACAGTACGACTGGGAGAGAGATCAAGGTCAGTCAGTGTACTAACTTTCACCCTGTTGACGTGTCCATATTTACGTTGCGATGTCAGCAGGTAGAATGGGAGACGAGACACACGTCACCAAATGCCGCAAGAACCGCGTAACGCACGTAGAACCTGGTAACAGGGGAGTTGTAACGATGTCCACCGTACATATCCAGCAGCAAAAGAAATAACAGTAACGAGTAACTCTTAGGGTATTCCTCATGTAGCCACCGCTCATCACTCGCCATGGTCATCTCCAGGATGACTACAACACACACACACACACACACACACACACACACACACACACATGTTCATTTCACAGACCCATCATCAACAGTAGCGTCCCGTCTCTGGTGGCGCGTCTGAGCTCGTGCCGTTAATAAGAGATGAGGACGCTCTTTAAACAGACCATCTGAGTGGGAAGACATCCTCACTACTTACCCTGATGAGACCCCCACTCCGGAGGTCGCAGGTTAACGGGAGAGACTAATGGGTAAATGACGGGCGAGATCATACGGGGTTGGGTAATGGGTTCATTGTAAATGCTGATGGGGTGAATGAATGGGGATGGCCAGGAAGGAGGGATCAAGGTAGTAGAAGGCGATTCAGAACCGGGAATCACTGGACAAGAACCATGGCAAGGGTAATCGCCGTCTTCCGTCCTGTTCTTAAGTCTCTCCTGGTGATGATGATACAGGCTGAGCCGATCGGAGGAAACGAGTCGGAGGGTCTGAGGTTGGAGGAGAGCCGGTTCTGCAAACGATCAGGTGGTCCATTGCCCAGAAGCAGGTTTACAGAGGTTGAAGAATAGGTTTTATAACGTGATAGCGAGTCAGGTATTGAGCGTAGGAAACGTAACGCGCGGATTTCAAGGGCTTGGTGAGTATCACTGACGATGAGAGACGAGAAGAGGTGAGCAAGGTGTCCTGATTTACGTAGGGAGTAAGATGTGATGCAGGCAGAGGTCATGTTCAAGACGAAGACCGCGATGGAATATGTCGTAGGAGTTGAGGGTTTTCATGTCGGACGTGAGCATGAAAGTAAAGGAAATGGTAAAGATAGTAGGCGAGGTGTATCTCTGTGCTAATGCAAAAGAGACGAGAGGATTTAGTGGCCGAATTTTTGGATGAGGATGTGAAGATAAAGCTGGAGTAAGTGAGCTGGTAGAAGGACAACGAAACGTGACAAAATGATAAAGAAATTCTAAGTGAAGAAAAGGAAATGAACATGAGGGGGATGAGTAATGAGCGAAGGATAAATAGACTCCTGAAGGATGCGACTGAACTAAGGAAGGAAGGAATACATCCTTGGGGTTGACCCTGTACTGGTATTAGGAGGAGCTGGAAGAAGGATCGCTTTGGAACACGGAGCAGAGAGGGAGAGGGACGATCGAAGCTAACCTGTTCATCAAGCAGAATGATAACAAAAGACGATATGTGTGAACGATTGATTGTGTACTTTAGCAGCCCAACTTTAACACTGGTAATTAACACACGCGTTGTACTAGCAAAGAGAAAAAGTTGCGAGTAAAGTTTTTATAAAAAAAGCTGTGTCGGAAATTACACAACTCGATCTGTCAGATGTGATTAAACTTGCATAATCCAGAAATACTCACTGAATAGATAATGATCGTTTAACGTTGTCGTTCGCTCGTACGTGGGGCATTATTTATATACCGACCATCCATGTTGTTGTTGCTGACATTAAAAGCGTTTTTTTTCTTTTTATCCCAGAAAAACTTTGCCCTTATGGCTTCATTCCTTAAGTAAACCACTTGACCATAGTAATGTGTGTGTGTGTTACCCAACTCGCTCTAGAATTTTATGGTATCATAAATGGTCTTCAAGACCCGGATAAGATTGTGTACACATGGAAAGCGGACGACTGACCCGGAGAGTTGCTAAGGACCTTGAAGGCAGCATTCTACTGGTGCGCTCTACGATCCCAGGACCATCAATGGTATTAAAGACAGGGGGGATGGAAGACACAGAATAGATGGAACACAGAATAGGTACCAAAAATGCCCACGAAGCCTTCTTTCCTCTTTAATACGTTTTTAACGTAATCGGAATTAACCAACTTTCTCAGACTCTTGTCGTCTTTCAGCAGTGACAAGAGTCTGGGAATGTAAAGAACACTGAAGTCTGCAGTCGAGATCATTCACATGAGTCACGGTGGAAGCCATCATCCTTCCCTGATGGATTAGGTACTACTGGGACCTGCATTGCCTCTTAGGTCGTTTTTCTATCTTCCATGCTGCCTCCAGAGAGCTTGACTCTGAAATCCTACTGGAAAACCGTACGGAGCTCTATAGGTACCCGATGTCATCTCTGCGGAGTTAAGAGTTAGGGATCCATCCAAAGAACGAGTGAGTGGCCAGGTTTCTGGTTTGCAAACTGCAATATCGATTCACATTCAAGCCTGATTCATTCCACACTTTTTATGATACGTATCATCCATTAAAAGAATGATTATGATAAGATAATCGAGGTGTTAAGTGAAGAAAACAATTCGTACAATTGTAGAAAGAAATCCTTTTTCATTACTGATGACTCGCATATACGCAGGGGCCCCGGGTTCGATCCAGGCTGTTGGAGGTTAGTATATATATATATATATATATATATATATATATATATATATATATATATATATATATATATATATATATATATATGTGTGTGTGTATATCCAATACTAAGGAATAACTACCTCGAATTTCCTACCAGAAAGAAGCCATTAATTACATCCAAGTCATTAAGTGTTGTTTTGTTTCCTATCTGATTAATCCGGAGGTCGAGTTCATTATGTACATGTGACATTAATTGAACTGGAGAAATGTTATGCAAATTTTCCCTGCTCTCCCCCCAACTCTGGAACCCACACACAATCTCCTGCTCGTTCCTTCACATATTTCCAACTTCCTTGATTTAATTAATTCGAATTTGTATAGGGATCATATATGCCAGGAAGTCTTCCCCTTTTTGAAAAGGGGCTTCGAAATATTCCCCCCCAAACTTCTGACCTTTGCTGAACATCAGCTTTCATCGGGAATTACCCGAGGTTTTTTTTTTTTTGTTTTTTTTTGGACGATTTTGTGGGAATCTGTTGAGATCCTGGAGGGCTTTTCTGGATGAAGATGGCGTGTAGGTTTGACTCCTTTTCAAGCGTCCTTGTGTCAGTCCCCTGCCAGCCTTCCTTTACCCATATTCCTCATTCTCCGCTGGGCTCCCTATCGTCTCCCCCTTGCACAAAGACAATTGAATCAACGCCGTTAGGGAGGGGAGAGGAGGAGTGTGGGAGGAAGCTCGTGGGAAGAGGGGCGCAGTTAGGGGAAGAGGGAGCTAACGTGTGGGCAGAGGAGGGACCGTAATGAAGGAAGTGGAGGAGTTGAAATGAAGGGGAGAGGGAACAGAGGTGAGGGAAGACTGTGAGAGCGGAGGTGGAGGGAGCTATCGCGATGGCATGCAAGGCCGGGGGAATTTGTGATCGTGGAGGGGGCGACTGAGTTCAGTGGAGGGAGGGAGGGGAGGGGTGGCTTTGGAGAGGAGGCCATGAGCGTAGGAAGGGGAGGAGGAGGAGGAGGAGGCGAGGGGATGGAGGGGTGTAACGAGGGTTTGGGAAGGGGACGGCGGATGTGTTAGGTAGCCTCTCGGACAAGTGTGGTTGTGTTGGAGAGTAGCAGTTTGGCTATTGGACCAGGGAGGCGTAGAGCACACACAGGTATCTTAGCTATGTGTGTTTGTGTTGGCCAATTTGCTTTGACTTATTTATGCATTTTGGAGGGACAGTTACGCTTGAGACCCCATTTCTCACCCCTTATATTATCTAATGATCGTCGTGTTTTCGTCCTCATTGCTTAACTTGCTTCCTCGAAACCAAACCTCTTTGGACAGTGAAACTTGTGTTCGGTGGTAAACTTTTCCAGCCTAACTTCCCGCTATGCTATCTTGTCTCGGACTCTATAATAGCATCGGAAGTCTTGTCACTTCATCGGTATGGCTTCTTAGGTTCATATATGCAATTATTGTGTTTCCCATTATTCTTTCTTCCAGTCTGGGTAGACTGAGGGCTTCCCTCTCTCTCTCCCTAGTCTATTTCACTCTGTGATGCCATTCGAGCTGCGTTCCTTTGCAGCCTTAGCGCGTAGCTTCCACCGCAGGGAAGACCAGAGAGTTACGAAGAACGAGAGGGACAGTGTGTGTGTGTGTGTGTGTGTGTGTGTGTGTGTGTGTGTGTGTGTGTCGAAAAACTCCATCCTGGTAAGCTGTGGTGGCGGCGGACTCGTGTGTAGTGAGGGCAAGGTGTTAGGTTCAGAAGACCTGGACGACAAACAAGAACAGGCGCTTGTAGTGACACCTTAGCTCTCATGGTCCCCTCAAGCCTCGCCTTCTGAATCCTGCTGGCTTGCTGTCTCCTGTCCTGCCCTTGATCCTGCAGGAGGGAGTGAGGATCGATTGATTCTGTGCCGTAAGGAGCGACGAAACTACAGCGCATTCCTACCCATTCTGCTGTGTCGTAAAAGAGGATTAAGAGTGCACAAAAGACCGAGAGACTGTGGACTAGGTGACTGAGTTAGGTTAGGGAGTTTCTTAGACTTAAGTGGGATTACTGAGTGCATGAATATGGAAGGGTTGTGTGATGACTGGGGGCGGTCGTGAGTGAGAGGTTGTGGAGGCTTAACCTGATTGTCGTCAGTCCTGAACATACCGCGTAAAGTGAGTGGGAGGTGAGTGGATTAGTGAGAAAGGCAGTGGGTGTATCTGTTAATCCGAGGATCATTCGTCGAAATACACGTGTAACGACAGCGTAAAGGAATGAGTGTGAAAAAGTTTAAGTCAGGTCGTTTTAGTAAGAGATTCAGAGTATGAATGAGCAATTGTAAATAGGCGGGTGGAGGTTGATCAGGAGTAGATTAAAGTATGAATAACGAGAGAGAGAGAGAGAGAGAGAGAGAGAGTTAAGACGGTGAACAAGTGAGACAGGAAGGGTAAGCGATTCGGAGAATGTGCATGTATACATTAGTGCTTGGGGAGAGAGAGAGAGAGAGAGAGAGAGAGAGAGAGAGAGAGAGAGAGAATGTGGTTGAGATGCATTTGATCCTGTCTTAATTTCGCCCTGCAGCTGCATCTCATCAAACATATCTCATCACGTAAATTATTCAATCCCTTAATCATGGATGATAATAGAATCCTGTGCCCACAAGGTACTAAAGCTATTATCCTCGCCAAATATGTTACCGCCATATCTCACGCTCAAAGGCAAGATCTGCAAGGAAGTGCCTGAGATAAGCTCTCGTATATATAGATTAGAGACTGGAGCTGAACCATGTCCCTCGAATATGAGGTGGAAATTGGACGATAGTTATTACTGTACATAGTCGAGAAGTGATCATTCTGTTGGGCTGGGAAGCCTTTACATTAATATATATAGGTTAACTGACTTATTTGTTTATTTCGTGTAAATATGGAAAGCAGTCGGATTGGTCGATGATAACTTAAAAGAAAGCAAACTCGGGCATGGCAGAAGTGCTTTTGTGCTTGTATATCACAAGCGGATGGTAGTTGGTGTAACTTCAGTGGAATTGAATCATCTCAGCTATAGTGTATTCTTCTCAAGGTGTCTGTCGGTGTAGGGTTGTCCTTCAGGCAGCTAGAATCCTGCCTATGGTGACCATGACCAGCGTCCTTAGACCCAGGCTCCGGTCCCTGTTTTACCTCACTGGGTACAATCCTGGATATTGGAGGGGGAAAAGGAAACCTCCTAGAATTCCTTTCACTCCTTCCTGAGTCCTAAAGTTCTGGGAGAGATTTAGTGTGTCCTGGTACACATTCTAGCCCCGGTACCCCTGTGCTAGGGAGGGTACCCTGCCTGCTGGCACATGACCCCGTAGTTAATGCACGTGGGATTTGGGGCCCCCGAAGCTCAGTAAGCCCCACCTCCCCATGCACGTACACACACACACACACACACACGCACACACACGCGCACGCACACACTTACCGGCCTATGATTGGTCGGAGATGTACTCCATGCCATGGCAAATCCATTCCTGTAATAACTAACGTTTTATACCCCACTTTTTAACCTCGCTTTTCGCCGGGGCCAGAGGGAGTGAAAGGTCGGACCCGGTTGTTTATCGCTACCCACATCTCCTTCACGATCCTGCGTCCATCTGTGTAGATGATGTAGGTAGGGTAACCTTGTCACGCACCGTCAGGTCTTGTGTGTGTGTGTGTGTTGCCCACGCGCTTCCTTACATCTTTTAAACCTGCAGCGTTGATACGACCTCGCGTCTCATTCTCTTGCTTCTGCATGCCCTCCCTCCTCTCGATACATCACCACCCCATCCATCTGTTCCCCCGAGGTCCTTCCAACCTTTCCTTCCTTCCTTCCCTCCTTCTCCCTTTCCCTCTCTTCCTCTCTCTCCACCTTTCCATTCCATCAACTATTTATGATGTTCCTCTCTCCCTTCCTTCCACCTCTTCCCTTCATCGCTCCGTTTGTGTCTCATCTTTTTTCTCGTCTCTCCCTCTGCTCATCCTTTGCTGTAGTCTTCAGGGATTTTGCCACTATGGGTAGCGGAGGCTGCCTATTTCGTGCAGACATGGCCACACTAATTCTGCTGTCATGTTAGACAGGAAATTTCGTCCTCTCTCTCTCTCTCTCTCTCTCTCTCTCTCTCTCTCTCTCTCTCTCTCTCTCTCTCTCTCTCTCTCACATACGATATAATTCTTGTCGCTAGGAAGTATAAATGACAGTGCACCCCCAATCCCCCTGCTTCCTTATTCTCCTGTCATTAACAAGTTCGGCATCAGTGTGTGTGTTTATTCCCCTTTCATATCAGGCTCATTAATTCCTCTGTGTCACTTCAGCCGTCCCAGCTTCGGCACATGAAGATTTGACGCGCACTCACTGTGTCAAACATTCACCAGTGTCGGGTTCGAAAAGGTGGGATGATTTCAGACTGGCTGAATGACTTCCAGATGGGTCTCGATCAAGGGTTGAACCGTTGTGTTCAAATGCCGTAACGTCGTGTTCAGATGCCGTACCGTCGTGTTCAAATCCCGTACCGTAGTGTTCAAATGCCGTAACGTCGTGTTCAAATATCGTACCGTCGTGTTCAAGGTTCTGACCCTCTGTTTTTTCAGGGGTTGCTCCGTTGCATGTGCCGTCTCAGCGAACAGGAAAAAAAAAAAAAGTTAGTTCTCACTTTATGTGCTGAGCTTGAAGCCAACTGAAAGCGAGTCTTGTTAGTCCGAGAATTAGGAATTGAGTATTGTGGGAAAAATGTTCAAAAAGAATTGCTTTGGTAATAGTCAACAGACATACAGGACACTGTGATGTGAGCAGAGCATTTAAGTGTTTGTTCTAAAGTCTGTAATTGGTAGTTACCCATTGTGATTACCCAAAATAGTAATAGTTGCTCAGAGCAATAAATAGTTAACCATAGCAATCGTAGTTACCCAGAGCAGTGATGATTACAGAAAATAGTAATAGTTACTCATAGTATTAATAGTTAACCATAGCAGAAATGATCATGTCACTGAGAATTACCCATGGAAATAATAGCTCCTTATAGCAGTGATAATGGCTCTAAGCATGAACAGTGACCCATAGCAGTGATATTTACCTAAGGCTAATACAGTTATCCATAGCAGTTAAGAAATGACTTTCATAATGAACGAAATGTTTATAATGTTTATGTAAGTTATATTTTCAATTTGATACCTCGAAGATATATTGTTGTTGAACTCCGTCATTACCGTTGGCATTTAACGTGAACTTGCAGTTTGTAGTTGAGATATCCATTTTGCAGTGCGTATTCAAAACGTCCAAGAGCTAACGCAACAAGGAACAACAGTACAAGACAGAAGGCATTGATGAAGAGAACTAATTTCAAGGCATTCAGATTGACAGACAGTAAGCCAAGGCCCCGGGCAAGAGGAAGAGCAAAGACTATGTTTAATTTTCGCTTCATTCTTATGGACTGTCTCCTCCGTCACTCACGCCATTTGCTTATATGATGCAAAGGTTTGATAACATCTTCTCTGACGTTCGTGTGGAGAGGTTTCGATTATTGACGAGGCTCTGAAATACCTTACGTTCGGTTGGCTTCGCGCGTATTTTATTTTCCCTCTCTCACATACGGTAATGGCCTGGTATTCCTTGTAGACAGGTCGTCGCTTGTCCCTGGACGTAAAGTAGCAATCTTTGCCTCGCAGTTCCTGAGCAGTGGAGTGATTCAGCGGGGCAGTGCCTGGCACGAGCCGATGTCATGCGACTTTCCATTCCCCTCTCTCTCTACTCCTGTGTTCTTAAGACGCTCCGCCAAGCCTCTACGTCGGTGTTGTCTGGTGAACTGCTGCACTCTTGGGAGGGCGTAGTATCTGTTGATCTGTTACCTGTGCGCCCATTTGGGCCTCATTTAGATGTTTTGCGCCTCGATTCTTATTCTGGGTATGTGCTGTGTGTGTGTGTGTGTGTGTGTGTGTTCTCACGTCTTTTTTAAGGTGTGCGAATGTTGTTCATATCTTTGTTGTGACTCTTAGATGGCTGATGGAGATCAGGAAAGACATCGTCTTTGCTCCGAGGTAGAATTTTACATTCCGCTCGGGTCCCCAACGCTACTTCTTTCACAGAATTCTGGTGTCAGTAGTTGGGTCACTGTTTCCTGGAAAAAATTTCGCCACCGAGGCTTCCAGATGAAACGCAGTCATTAAGCTGTGGTAGATTCGTATATGTGATCAGGTATGAAAGGACTTCGAAGGGGATTCTAACCCATGTTCCAGAATTATGTTCGAGTAAGAACCAATGTTCCACTTGTTCAACCTTGAGAACCTGTGGTGTCTGACTGTGTCGGTTCTTCACGTCAGGTTTCTTATACTTGACCCGATGTTGGTACTTCAAGTTGGCTTCTGATACTTCATCCTGTGTTGCTCACCTGAAGTCCTCCTACCTTAGAGATTTTGGTGAAATCTTTACATTAATTATGATAAACACGTAGCTTAGGGAACAAAGTAGCCATCTCTCTAATCACCTAACCAAGAATGAAATGGTTAGGAACCAAACCAGCCATTCCCTTACTAAACTATGGAGGAGCCGAATCATTTATGAAGTAAATTAATCATCCCCTTGATAAGCCATGCAAAAATCATGCAGCTGACAGTAACCCCACTGTGTACTGTGTTGAAATTACTAGATGTAAGGATAACTTATGTATATCATTATCATTTATTGTTATTATCATTATTATCATTATTATTATTATTATTATTATTATTATTATTATTATTATCATCATTATTATTTTGCAAAATGTTTCATTCTTTTAGTTTCCCTATTTTCTGATTGCCATGACCTTATCACTACAAAATCTAACCGATACAACTAGAAGATAGAATATCCGTGGACATGAATTTTTCATCAGTCTCTTAAACCCGAAAGTATGGCTTCATAAGAAATGAATTTGACAGAGAACCACATATAAACACTTGCAGTAGGCTGTACATGCATGCTTAAGAGAAGGGTCCAGCCTATCTTCATTAAGGACACGAACGCCTGGACGTAACACCACAGGTTCAGAAGTTGCCTGGCTTGCAAGCAGACAGACGAAGCGCTTCCCTCACGTACGGTTGACGTCGCCATCATGAATTTCCAGGAGTCAAAGTTGGGGGACGGGTTCATCTAAAGACAGAAGCCCGTGTTCAAGCTAAGGCCTCTGGCCAAGTCTCGAAAGAGAAATGACGTTTCTATGTTTATGCTTACGATGGCATTCGTAGCCACAGACTAAATGTGCTCAGACGGGCAATGGTACACACTCTCGTTCACCTCAATCTAACCCTGAGCAAGTGTGTGGTGGTAACACGCTGGTCGCTCGCTTGTGTGCAGACGCCTGTGTGGCTGAACAGTGCATGTTAGGCAGAGAGAGAGAGAGAGAGAGAGAGAGAGAGAGAGAGAGAGAGAGAGAGAGAGAGAGAGAGAGAGAGAGAGAGAGCAGGATTAATGACCTCTGGTAACTTTGCACTGTCATTGCAATGTTATTGATTCTGTTAAGTCGCTTATACTGTGTAATGAAACGTAGACAAGAGCTTAAAGTGTAGATATAATCATTTACTAGGTTGTTAGCTAACTCGCAAGGCCTGTTCCTGTCGCCTCCTATAAATCAACTGGTTTAACTAACCTCCACCACCTTCCCCTCTCCCTGTGGTACGACCACCTCCCTCTCTCCTGCTCCCCATCCACCTCGGTCTGATTCCCAGCGAGGATTGCTGGTCACACGACAGCGGAGAGACGCATTACTCCACGCAGGCCATTCATCTCGGCCCTGTTGCTCTCTGTTCGCCTGGAGTGTAGTCCTCTGTGTGTGTGTGTGTGTGTGTGTGTGTGTGCACTAAGCCTTTGTCACAATTATTACCAATATGTTCACGAAAGTAGAACCTGCCTGACCATCGCATTTTTCTGTCGGTAGGTAAGATGGACGTACGTAGGAGGAAACTAAGTAACCTCTTAAGTCTCCAACTCGTGAGGGAAGACATGTAAGGTAAGTACTTTCTATCACTCTTTGTGAGTTACCTGGTTCATGTGGGATCGTTCATGATAAGGTAAGCTGATGTGTAGACCTCCATTAATAAGCGATATTGTATTTGTGAATTCATGCCAATGATACTTTTAAACGTGGACATTATTAACGAGTATCAATTTCGGTGAGAGATAATTGAAAGAAATACGTTAATTCATTACCATCAATAATTGATAACGAGCATCATGTTTATGATGAACAGAACGTATAAAGTATGTACGGTATCTTTTATTCATATAGTTAGTCACATGTATAACTTAGTTATGATAAGACAAGTCATCATGATGGGAATGTACTCGTAGTTCTCTGAGTTAGGAAGACGAAGCAAAGTTAGTTATTCTCTCGAGTGTTGACGTCTGTACGTCTGTCATCCTTGAGCAACATGGCGCAAACATGAAACGAGTTTGATTCGTGACGATCGTCTTTTCGAGCTGGACCTCCTCCAAGGCTGTACAGTGTAAGCTGTAGAATGTCTTAGTCATGAGGGGCAACCAAATCCAGAAGGTTGACCTTGAGGTTAAGGGTGTCTCAGACTTACTCCATTGGTACACATTAGTTCAGATATATTTCTGTCTTGAAGGAAACCTAATTTCGTGTAACTAGGGACGTTCCTCCCATCACTGACACTTTCCTCCACTTGTATGTACGACTTAAACTCCTTAAGGGCGACGATATGACCCTTGACTACACTGGCATAACCCTTTAGCTTGGCGATGCGACCCTTAGAGCTCGACAGTACGACCTCTGGGCATAATAATCGAAGCCTTAATCTATCCACCAAGGGTCAAGTTTCAAGGTGTTAGGCCATCATACTCAAGTACCGTTTCGACGTGCCTAAGGATCTTACCGTCGTGCTCAAAGATCGAGACACGTCACTCAAAACACAGTTATGCGAATATACGCTTCACTTACATGTTCATATCATGACTAGTTTCTGACGATGCACATCAGGTACCACGTACCCCTCTGGCCCATTTTGGTTGGGTGGGAGATTCGTCACGCCCTTAGTTGATCTCTGGATTGGAAGGTGTTTAGTGAGTAAGACTGGCAGTAGTTTGACTATCGAGAGCCATTTCGATTGACATGCACGGCGATTCCATTGCTACCCGTCTCTTCACCGCTTTTGCTCTTAGGTAGATATCTAAATACTTGTAGCGAAACCTCAAGGAACTTGCGTAAAAGTTCCCTGACTTTACTTTCCTGCTCTGAAAATGTTGACGGTGCTAAGTGCAATCCAAAGCAGATGTCTGATTTTGACGTTATCTGTTGTAGAATAGAATTACGTCGGTCGCAGACAGACAGACACAGACCCACGCCCTACACATAGCGCAGTAATGGTAGATAATTGCTATGTGTAGCACATTCTCTCACAAGAGGAAATCCACAGTTGTTTTTCCCCCGTCAGTTTCATGTTGTGAAAACAACTCTGAAAGTTGTTTTGGTGTTGGATAGTTGAGGTCGCTTTTGTTGCGCCGTGCGCTCTTCGGTATTGTGACTGCAACACGATTGATATAATATTCGTAAAGTCATCATATTGGAAATGTGACTTTCTCAGCTTTTTAAGTTCTTCAGTCTTCTCCATTTCGGTTAATATTCCCGTTCGTAAACGTGTCATATGTTGCACTTCCACGCCCTCAGGAGATTTCATAAACTGAAGTATATTTCAAACAGTCAAAATCCTAATTTGGAAGTATAGGTATGAGGCTATTATAGTCTTACAAAAGACATTAATAAGAAGTCTGATGTTAACTTTGTTAACAGATGCTGTAGATCCATCTAACATACACACAATTACACAGGGACTCGACTGTTTATATCATTAAATAGGACTTGAATCGTACACTGATAAATGTTAAATATATAGATAGAGAGATAAGAGCGCTGAGGATCACAAAGTTGTGAAAGGGACGTAATATGCATGGCGAGTGAAAATCCACCAGATCCAACGTGACGTGAGGAAGATAACGAAAATAAAGACAACTATTGCGATATTAGGCCAAGACTACGTTCGTCTGAGGGATAAAGTGCAAGACAAATTCTTGTGCGAGGGACATAAGTGCTGAGAGAACTCGTTCAGGTTTTCGCCGGATGACCACAATCTGAGGGGGAGTGGAACAGTAGCCAACCCTGCGCTCAAAGGTTCGACCTTTAATCACGATGGGACGACTCTTGGAAATGATAGTCTGACCTTTGACGCAACCCTTAGAGGTTAAGGTCAAAGGCCATGCCATCATCAGATCCAAGAGTCTTATCGTTGTGCTCGCTGAAGGCGTCGTGCGAAGTGCTTTTAAGGAACGTACAGTCGTGCTTTGAAGTAAGTTAAAGGACGAACAGACGTGCGGGAAGTACATCGAAATCATTTTGCGCCGACTCGTAGTTGTCAAATGTACATCACCGGCTCGGTCACACTGCTTGAGAACATACCTAAAGCTGCTGGAGAAGGTTCAACAGAAGGCAAGAAAAGAGCTGTACCGGATGGAGGCTGAGTCGCAGAGAAAATCATCATCGACTGGCTTATATAGGGAGAGGGAGGGACGAAAGACGAATTGAATACAACTTTCAACTTCCTCAGTAACTTGTCTGTGTCTTTACTAAGTACAGAGGTCTCCCTGAACACAGATAGGCACCTGTGAACTGAAGGACGCAGCTGGAAGTGAAAGAAAAGTTGGAAATGATGTATGGAAATATTTCCGTAATAACAGGAAATTAATTGTTCAGGTTCAGTAAGGCAGTGATGGATGTGAAAATTAAAAACGTTCAGGATACGGCATGGTATAAACAAAGCGGCTGAGGACTACGGTCGTATATGGGAGAGAGAGAGAGAGAGAGAGAGAGAGAGAGAGAGAGAGAGAGAGAGAGAGAGAGAGAGAGACTTGTGGGTTGTTTAATAGCACGGGCTCTCCTTTAAAATCTGCAGATTTAACAACTTCACCATTAGCCATTTAGCAGACGCACTTCATTTTCAAATATTCAAGAACCTCCCGGAGCATTAGGTGGCTCTGTGTTTGTTGTTGTTCTTCGTGTATGGTTGCACGCTGGCGAAGCCTCAGAGAGACTGCCGGCTGATTATTACCGCCGCCCTTTCAACATTTTTTTTTTTTTCGGTAGGTACTTTGTTGATGCTTTTGTTGACGCTGCAGGTTAATGTATTATTCTGATGCCTTGCCAGCGTATAGGTGGTGTCTGTTTTTTTTTTTTTCTTTGTTCACTGATATTGAAGTATGGTTGTACGAAGTGTCTTTGTGAATATGGTTTCGGTTCCTAAAAAAGAATTGTAGAGGGAGACGTATACATTTTTTATGACTCGCCACACCACCTCGTACTTCTGTTGTTGGTTTGTGTTAAAACTTATATTACAAAGGAGATAATGATATTGACTTTTAACAAATCACTGAACGCTCTCTGTGATGTTGCTTGTTGCTGAAGGAGAAGAAACTTATCGCCCGTTTGGCATACCTCTTTCTGTTTTGTGTTGCCTTTGACCTTTGATTTTACTGCATCCTTTCTCTAGTCTTGTGATACTCCATTTCTTAAGTGTGTTAGGGTTATGTTGGGGGCACTGAAACAAAACAGTTTGTAGCGTTTACTGTTTGAGTGTTCGATTTCTTTTTATTGTTTCGGAGTTATGGAGTGCAGGACACAGCGAAGAACCTCTCCCATGCCTTGACCTGGGGTGGTGTCCACACTCCTCAAAGGCAGATAGATGTATACGAGAATATTCAAGAGGGACGTTAGTCATGTGAGCGATGGGTTTAACACCCAGCCAAATGGTATTATGGCTTACCTCCTCACTCTCAGTTAGATGATTTGATGTTCTCACGGAGGACCTAATATGATATCCTGGGGTCACACTGGGTGTGTTGAGAGTCTTGCCAGCGTCGTGTGATGTTGCCTCGTTGGTGATCCGTTGATGAGGCTGAACGCACCCAGTTTTTGCAGAGGTGAAGAGGGGACAGAGGCAGTCGAAAGACTAGCCAGCAGGATCTCGTGCTTAAGGCGAGAGAAGGTGGACGTCTTGACAGTACCCGCAACACTGACGAAGGCAGCCCGCGCCCCTCACAGCCTCGCATTGTTGTTTCTGGTGACGCTGTCCACAGCCACTTGCTTCCTCCCCCTCAACCTCGAGACATCTCAGCCTCACGTACCTGGGAGAACAGGCGGCCATCCTCATGTATGAGCATCTACGGTGACGATTATGAGTACGCATATCCCGCTGAAAAGACTTTCACAAATGATCCTCCCACAAATGTCCACAATACTCCAATCCAAACCCCATACTGTTATCCAGCACCAAGAAACAACGGCGGGAACGAAAACAGACGCAGCGAAGAGGTTGTATGGGGCGACGTATACAAGTACAAAGTGGAGAGAATGTGCTATTATGTAATTAAACTGTTTTCTAAACAGTTTCCTTGATAGAGAAGACAAAACAGTAGAAACAGGTCTTAGACAGAAATGGTCGAAAGTGGCAGGGAATTGAAAGGAAAGACAGAAAAGCAAAGACTGTCAACCTCCTCTAAAAGAAATGAAAGACTTGGCGATAAGGTAAAGAGGAAGACGCCCACAAGGTGTTCAGTATAGTAGTGGAACGGTAGTGAAGAAATCCAGCCTTATTGTGGTGCGGGCCAGAGCTGCGGGCGGAGGAAGAAGACATGAAGATAAATTCTTGATGCGATGCTGCCTCGCTCCGTGGCGCAGATGCCGAGCACAACCAGACACAAGACACTGTAGGCTTGCTCTTCAAGGTTGTATGGGGCGACGTATACAAGTACAAAGTGGAGAGACTGTGCTATTATGTAATTAAACTGTGAAAGTAAGTAGATACGACCGTGCAGGAATCGGCTATTGATGATTCTGGCAAGTGGTTACGCTATACTTTCGTATAATTTCGATTATTCATACTAAAAAAAAAAATCCTATTTTCGTGACATGAAATTAGAAATGAGGATAATTCAAGTCAAATATCCAATCATATTGTAGGAGAAAGTAGTGTGAGATTAGTTACAGCAATGCTGTATCTTTATGTTCATTTTTAGATGTCTGAGTGTGAGCAGAAGGTAATTAGTATGATAAGACGTTTCGTATCAAAATCACCACTCCAGTTGTACAGGAAGACAGAAAGGGTTCCTTTAAAAGCCACACATCAGTAATGCGTTTAAACAGGCAAGCCATCAGAGGGAGAGACCATTGAAATCCAGTGATCTTGTGTAGTGTTCCCGTCATACGTATAGTCAAGTTAGCCTTTAAAAGGACGTTAGACCGGTCAGTACCTCAGTCATGACACGTAATATTGCTGTTACTCGTATGGAGAGGCGGACCTAGAGTATGCGAGACGAGTTAGAACAGCAGCAGTTAGTCAGATGCAGTACTCCAGCTACATTCATGGACGGTCAGGCAAAGTTCTCAGACCTGAGTTTAATATGAATCTTCCAATCAGACAGGAAGTAGGAATCACTCGCAAAACTGCTTCCTGCAGATCACTGGCATCAATTCTTTGCCTTGTTAGTGTGCTGGTAGAGGTTAAAACTGACTCTGATGTTGTCAGAACTATGCTGAGACCTGCTTGGATATGAGTGAAAGTTGGCACTCACATTGTTAGAAGTATGTTGGAACTGGCTATGGTTTTTGGTATGTCCTCTTTTTTTAGAGAATTTCCTAAAGTATGCTTTTTAAGTGTGTCTTGAGTGCATTCGTAGACTCGCATGTGCATTTCACAGTCGCTCTTGTCGATGAAGTCTTTGCCCTCTTTGGCTTTCCAATAATGTCTTCTTCTCTCTCTCTTCTCTCTCTCTCTCTCGACTCTACTCTCTCGACTCTACTCTTTTATTCGCCCTCCTTATTGTGTTCTATGCACTCTCTTTCGCTCTCCTTGGTGCCTTTTGCATCGTTAAGTGCGTCCTTTGACTCGAGAGTATCCCTTGGAGACTTTCGCTAAGCGGGTTCCCTCGAGTCTACAGACCGCGCAACCAGCACATGAATTCACTCGTAACAGAGCAAGACTTTTAGCCTTGACTTTCCATCCATTTGCCAAGTTCCGGCCATTTTCACCTGCAGCAAATGGCGTCCTGCCTTTGCTCCTGGCCTCATTATTCTCAAAGGTAAATGTAAGTGTAATATTTTCGTGTCGTTTGGTCTGATCCTCGCCATGTTCATACCAAAGACAATGAGCATCGCATGACTGTGAGATATCTTTCTTCTGGGTTATAAACCTGGAAAATAGGTAATTGTTCGTATATCATATTATGAAATACAAAGCCCAGCCAGCACCTTGCTCCACACAGCTCCATTTGTTGATAGAAGAACATATTCAGAGTGAGTTAAGGCCCAATACTTTGTCTCATTTTTTTCTTTCTAGTTCGAAAATAGTCTTATGATGGTAAGAAGATTTCGAAGGTCTTAGACGAAGACAATTAACGCGATTTCGTACGATCTTCTTTCACTGCCAGTGTAGACGTAAGTGACGAGAGACAGGTACCTGTATAAACATATACTTAAATTTAAAGTATTTACTCAAACTTTCCTGCTATATAGACAGTCAGCCAAGCATCCAGTGGTCAGTCACTTGTGACGCTTGTGGTTCATCAAAGAATCAATCATATTTTCCAACTGAGAAAAAATTAATATATCTTCCTTTAAATTGACCATTTAGTTCAAAAATATATTTTTCTAATTTTCGAAGTCACTATAGAGAGTCCTTCTTCCTATGAGCTGACTCTTTAGTTCAAAAGTACATTTTTGTAATTTTCTAACTCACTAGAGAGAGTCCTTATCTCTTGTCCACACAAACATACAACGGTATCAGTTGCGATCCACACGAGTATAATGTATTATCTTATTTGCTGTACCAATCAGTTTCGTCAGTAACACTCATTCAGAGTAACGAGGATGAGACACAGGATAGAGAGCATCGATACGATGATATTTAGCAGGAAAATACTGAGAGGGACTTGGGGAGTCGTCCTTGTACCCCAACGCGTTGCCAAAGCCTCTATCTAGTAGCATTATGAATTAGACAGATTCTCCTGGTGAATGTTAGATTCGTATTCTGGTGGGAGGCATTAGTAGCAGATGGCTTGCATCGTCCATCAGGCCACAATAACAAGTTCGGTGACGGCACTTGAAAAATGAAATTGGAAGTAGTAATAAAGTCCAGAGGAGGACAACACAACAGACGGTAAGCTGAGTGAAGAGACCGGAATTGCCCGGGAAAAGATTGGAGGCCATTAATTTGTCCAGCCATAAGAGAGAGAGAAGAACAAAGGGCGACTGGATCCCACCCTGTATGTCTTAAAACGTTTGGCGATGTTAAAAAGTGAGCAGTTCTTCGAGAGGTGGAAAGACAGAGCAACCAGAAGCCATACCATGAAAATAAGCAGTAACCTCCATAGAACAAATGTCAAGAAGTATTTTCATAGAATTGGCGGTGGATGACCTGGGGGAAAAAAAAAAAGAAATACGTAATGCAACTCTTTCTATCTACTGGCGTCATGATAGACTTTAAAAAGGTGTGTGATAGTCGAGGTGGTTCGAGAGATGGGCGCCACACGAGTGTAGAATTCTCGACCCCGAATTGTACAGATAGGTAATTACAAATTGCACTCCCACGAAGATTTAATGGACCCGAGAATTCTGTGATGGATGTAGTTGACGCTGGTACTGTGAAATTATGGTATTAGATTTCAAGCTTGCTATTTGTATGCTAATACAAGGTGCGTGTGTGTGTGTGTATGTGTGATTACTACTGTTTGTGTGTTACGGGGAGAGAGTTTTTGCACTCGTGGTGTTACCCGTTCTCTTCACCTTGTATCATTTTCAATGATTTTGCTCCTATGTGTGTACATCGACACACACACACACACACACACACACACACACACACACACACACACACACACACACACACCAACCTAAGCCAGGTGTGTGTGTGTGTGTGTGTGTGTGTGGAGGGGTAAAGATGAGAGAGAGAGAGAGAGAGAGAGAGAGAGAGAGAGAGAGAGAGAGAGAGAGAGAGAGAGAGAGAGAGAGAATGTGTACGAGTGAAGGGTACCCATTTGCAGGAAAGGAGGAGAAGAGGGGGTGGGTGGGTGGGTGGGGTGAGTACGACAGTGCGTCTCGCTCTATAAGTCGATGACTCTTTTTTCGGGAAGACTGAACACACTGTAAAGGAAATCTGTTCCGCTGGCTGACCTTACTGAACTCCCACTCGGCCCCATTTGGAGCTAGACTGACGGAGTGAACTGTCGGAAAATACGTTTGAAAGATGAAGTCGTATACATTGTCGGAAGATCGAGCCGAGTGTTACGTCTAAATTTAGGAAAGAAAACGGTATGTGTGTGTGTGTGTGTGTGTGTGTGTGTGTGTGTGTGTGTGTGTGTGTGTGTAATTTCCTTGCTCAGAATTATTCTACTTTACACATCATAATGAATTTAGTGGTGGCGGTTTAGTCATGCATTATATACTTCATCTGTTCCCAGAAACGTTCCTCATTATCGCCGGAGACAGACATCCCTCCGCCTCTCCCACACACTCCCTCGCTCTGCCATGGCAGCCTCCAGCGGCCGAGCCTCTTACTTCCTCTCACTTCCTCTCCCGGTGAGTCAGGCAACGTCTCAGACAGAGCGGCACCAGGGCCGACCGGGGTCCTGGACAAGACGGTGGGTGCTCTGGCGCCAGGCTCAGGCAGGCTCCTCCCACGCTCTCACCCACCCACCTCGTCTAGGTGACGGGGTTCGAGTCTCTCTCCTCTGTCTGTGGTAGTGTGGAGGGAAGGGGACGGATGGAGGAGGGCCGAGGCCCTCTTACGGTGTCTGGCATCATTGGAGTTCATGACCCCTCCTCCATAGTGTCTGGCAACAGGAGAATAGGTGACCTCCGCTGTTCATGTGAGGGGGTTCTTGACCCACTCGGTGGCTGGTATGACTGGAGAGAACCACCTCCCCATGACGACAGGTATACCCCCATTCGGATGAACTTGTATTAGGGTAGCGGAGGGAACACTCCTCATGGTGTCTAGTAATGGGGAGTCGAGACCTCCCAACACTTAAGTGCTACAGTTATGAGTAGTATCCCTCCTCATGAGGGAATTGATGCTCTGGAGTACTGTCCTCCTTGGTGGTTACCACACCCACTCTATAACCATGGGGAAGCGAGTCTTGCACAAGTCTTACGCTTCTGTGCCTTCACCCATCACACGGTACCTTACGTCACATGATGAGGGGGAATCAGCTTCCTCAGGCAGACCTACGTTTCCCATGGTGTCTAACGCACCAGGCGAGTTTCCCTCACCGTGATGGCTGGTACTCGTCCATTCCTCTTATTATGGGAGACTAGACCTACCCTCAGTGTATGGTACCCCGCTTCTACCCACTGTTACCATGGGCACTATTCTTCACCCATGGTGACTAGCGTCCCCCATGGTATATGATAGTATGGGGGACTAATCTTCTCCTTTGTATCCCAACCTGTGTCTGATTTTTATGAGGGATTAGAAAGTCCCCCATGATATATACAGGGCTATATAACCTCTCTCCCTCCTGTCCCCACCACGATGCCTAGTGTTACTGGGGGGACAGACAAGCCTCTCTCATGATGTCCCGCTGACTAGGGTATGGCAATCCCATATGAGGAATTACAGTGGGGGGGGGGGGGGAGGGAGGGAGGTGGGAGTTGAGAGGGATTAATTCTCCTTCCTCCTCCCTGTCGCAATCCATGGGACGTGGAGCACCTTCCTTCCCCGCAGTGTCCGTGGCGGTGAAGGAATGTGGCACCTCGGCACCTGTGCCAGGCGGTGAGGGAACCAACCACTGCTAGCGCGGACGGACCGACTCGACCCTCCCCTAGTGAGCCGACATTACAACAATTACGACCCATGAATGGCTCAGCTAAATGAAAGAGGACGCAAAATATTGTGTTGTATTTTGTGTAAGTGAGGGTGTACTGTCGCTCTCCCCCCCGGTAGACGCCTCACCTCCGCAACTGGACATCCATGAGGTTGGACGTCTGTAAGGCTAGACAGACGCCCACACGGTTGAACGTCCACATGGCTGGAGGCCAGCACGACTGGACGCCCACAAGACTGGACGACCCCCCACACATGGTTGCTGACCTCAGGCTGATCAGTCAGTTTAACAAACACGTCAGTCATCTTTCATAGTGATAAGTTCTTCCATCACCCGAGTGATAATTTGATCATCTTCGTGTCATCTCATGCACAGTCAACGTTATATTCATTGAATATATATATATATATGGATTCTGCTGCGGTATAATATGGACATCTATTTGTTACCTTCCTGAGTATGAGAGACTACCAAACCCTTGCGGTTATCTTAAGGTGAATGTTGCCCGAGCTAAAAACCTGTCCGAGACTCTATTCATAGTGATGATCGCCCGATAACTCCTCCCCAGCAAATTCCCTTAAGACACTTGCGCGAGATGCACTCCGGAGACCCGAAGATGTGTGTGTGTGTGTGTGTGTGCGTGTGTGTGTGTGTGTGTGTATGTGTGTGTGTGTGCCTGATGCCTGCCTCTCTCCCCCCCTCCCCCTGCTTTTTCATACGTCAAGCAGAAGTTTTTAGATGGTAAGCTCCCCTGCAGCAACAGCTAATTCGCTTGATGAAGGTGTGGTAAACCCGGGTGGGGAAAAAAGAATAGGGGGGGTTGAACGGTAATTAAGAGAAGCACGGAAGCGTAGAGGGAGACGTAACGAGAAAATCCATAAAAGCGGTGACTCACCAGATGGGTTCCTCCGTCACCCTATGGACGTTATGATCCTCATCATCGAACGCAGGTAATTGTTTTGGGGAGATGAAAGGCGACAGAAAGAATATATATTTTAGAAAAACCAATGATAAGATGTATATGAAATGGAATAGGTTTGAATTGCATGTTTAAGCTGCTCCTACAAAGAGAGGACGTGAACCAGTTTTGCAACGTGCATTCACTGTCTGGATGGCTGTGCTGTGGCGCTGAAGCAGAAAGATGGCTGGTCTCTCGTCATTCAGTGACCTGATAGCCGAGGTCGTCAATGGAATGGTTTTCTACCCCCTAAAGTCTACGAACCACCTGAGGTAAAAACCTATTGTAGTTCCAGAATCCTGTATTTTGTATATGATTTTTTTCTGACCCGCAAGCCTGCAATGACTCTTGAGGTCATGTCCAAATACCCAACTGCCAAGGTCGAAGCAAAAGTGCCACCTTCCTGCTCCTCTTCCATGCATACCATATCGCACCGCGCACCATTTTCTTCAGACCTGAGAGGCTGGGTCTCTCTCTCTCTCTCTCTCTCTCTCTCTCTCTCTCTCTCTCTCTCTCTCTCTCTCTCTCTCCTCTCTCTCTTTCCCCTCCACAGAGCAATTGACGTAATCAGTACTAATGGAAATGGTGTCGCTAAAGTTGCTGTGCTTGGCGTACCGATTAGCGGCATTCCTCCAGCTCAAAAAGTTGTCAGACGTGGCAGTCAAGCCACTCCTTCTCCGGAGATACACTGGTATTCTGAGGGAGATGAAGGCGTCAAGGTTGAAGAGCAGTCGTGGGTCAAAAACGAGGAGAAAAAGAGTCGGGGACAGTAATATGACACCTTCCTCCTGCGGACTTCTCTTTGTCCAGCGTTTACGAGGCAAGCGTAAGGCCGTAGTTTTCACAATAGGTTCATTTCACATAGTTTACGTGGAGGTTCCCGGAGATGAGAATTTGGATAAAGCTCGTAAGGAAGAAGGAGGCGTCGTAGGCATGTTTTACTGTTCATTCTGTCTTCCGGGCATTTCCAAACCTTGATATCAAGAGTCCAAGAACCTATGGGAGCACCGAGAAGATGTCTGGCAATATTGCAGGTCAGTCGTGTCTGAGGTCGGAGCTGGTAATCTCATATTTCGATCGGTTAGGGGAGAGGTTCCTTGATTCCCCGGATCTTTTTTTTTTTCCCCCACAGAAGCGAGGGGCAGCAGTTACTGGCTCTGCAGTTCCCGCCACAGTGCCATCATTCAAGAGCCGGAAGCACAACTCTCTCTGAAGTCTTTCTTTTGATTGATCCGGAGGCTAGGCAAAACAGAAGAGGAGCAAGCAGGTCATTTTGCAGAACCCCGTTAGCTGATCCACTCTGGACAAAGATCAAGGCGCGATGTACGCTGTACACTGTAGCACTTGTGAGAGAAAGGATGGAGGAAAGGTGAGGGAAATGATTATAAAAGGAGCGTTTATGGGGCTCCTGAAACTTCAAGGCTGCGTTCCAATCAGGAGCATGGAAACGATGGACTCCTTCGACGAGGCCCTACTCTTCTTCCATTGACGATGATACAACCTCGCCAAAGTTAGACTTTTCACTCGCGGTGTAACCACATGCAGGCCGAGACCGGTAACACACACACACACACACACACACACACACACACACACACACACACACACACACATATATTCATATAATAGAAAAAACTATTCACAGTTCTTTGCACTCGCATAATGAAAGCAAGAGATGTTCTAACCAGCCTTGTTTAGAGAACCAAAATCTTGATCGAATCATCAAGGCGGATGATACAGAAAAAAAGAAAATCATACCAGTACGTTCCGAATCCCTACGTCTGATCCTCGAAATGACACATACCGTGTAAGTGAAATTCCAACACCCTTCCACTCCGCTGACAAATCACTGAAAGAATTCCAGCGTCCAGACCCCCTGTAATTCCGACAACATTAGGAACGAGACGGTGTGTAGTAATGTATATATTTCATGAGGTACGGTTCCCCCCCCACCAACGAACCTCCCTCCCCAGGCCAGTATTAGTAGTGGTATCATGTAATGCAAGTATACGAGTATGTCTGGACGTGACCACACTGCCTGCGACACACACACACTGATCCAGTTCTTATGGTGTAATGTTCTTGAAGGATGTCGACGCGACCCTGCCTTGGAGGAGGGTGGTGCAGGGAGGGTCTTGGGGCTGAGGGGGTCATTCATTTAAGGACTGTAGGATGGGGGCTGGGGGTGTCCTTTGAGGACTGTAGGATGGGGCTGGGGGTGTCCTTTGAGGACTGTAGGATGGGGCTGGGGGTGTCCTTTGAGGACTGTAGGATAGGGGCTGGGGGTGTCCTTTGAGGACTGTAGGATAGGGGCTGGGGGTGTCCTTTGAGGACTGTAGGATGGGGTTGGAATGTCCTTTGAGGACTGTAGGATGGGGTTGGAATGTCCTTTGAGGACTGTAGGATGGGGTGGGAATGTCCTTTGCGGACTGTAGGATAGGGGCTGGGGGTGTCCTTTGAGGACTGTATGATGGGGCTGGGGGTGTCCTTTTAGGACTGTAGGATGGGGCTGGGGGTGTCCTTTGAGGACTGTAGGATGGGGCTGGGTTGTTGTCGTTCCCTGGGGCCTCTGACCAGTGCTTGTAGTGGAGGCAGCGGCTCACGGGGAAGGGTGTATGAAATTACTAGCTATTCCGGGCTCCTCTGGGGAAGCCCTGCTACTCCTCCTAAAGTGCGTAGATTAATGTGCCGTAAAGTAGTCTGAAATGTGCAGTTATTCGAGCGTCGCCTGTAATCACGTCTTGAGGGTCTATCCTTGCGAAGATATAGTCCGATTCTCTCCTTCCTTGACAACGGACGGTTGTGATCCATCTCTTGTTTTAGGTTTCAGCCATGGTCACTATCAATAAAGAGGCGAAAATGGGGGGAAAAGAGCACTTGCAAGTACACCGTTGTCGTGGGCTTCAGGTGTAGGTTAGGTAAAGCCAGTGGGGCGAGAACAGTGATGACGAGGGATCTCGATGACGACAGGTCTGTTGAGACGAGACAAGACGAAAGGTTTTTACACACCACACACACACACACACACACACATACACACACACATACACACATATATATATATATATATATATATATATATATATATATATATTATATATATATATATATAACGGTAACGAAAGCACATCTAGTAAGTCACTTGATGTTAGAATTTTAAGAAAAATAGAAATTTGACAATAACCAGAAGGCTAATTTAGTGAAATATTTGTGATAATGATGAAATTTGTAACAGTAGTGAGATTAGGTCCATGATGAATGACACTTTATCATATTTCTTTTTTCTAATCATATTTCTTTATCATTAACCGTTGATGTTTATATCGAAAATCATACATCTTCGCGTCGCATTTGGTTATTGAATGTGTCAGTAATCGTATGTAACAGAGTTTTCACCGTTGAGCTTCATGGCGTCCGTCTGCTTGCGTGTATTATCTACCACTGTGTGCGGGGACGAGTAAGACTTGCTTGTCAGAGCCGTCGTCGCATGCAAACAAGCTCTTTTCCCCCCCCCCTGCCTCCCCGCTGCTGCCAGCGAGCGCTTCCTGGAGGTAGCTCGCCATTCATCAGACCAGCCCACGTAACTCATTGTGCAAGAGATTTATGGGAGGACAGGACCCTGCTCCCAGGGTCTTCACACCATGGGAGTGATATTGGGGGGGAAATGCTACAAATGGTGAGGAAAGTGAGTGTGTAATAGCATTCAGGAGATACTGGTAAGAGTCTGGGGGTATGGAGGCTCGTGAGTTACAAAGTGTCTTTATCTTTTTACTCCACTGTCGGGAACTGTGAATGTTTTAGGGGGAAATTTACTCAACGGCCACGTGAGGCCAATATGAGCTTAGAATAGTGAGTGTAAAAATCCCTAAGATGATTGAGAACATGTTGAATGTCCTTATTTATTTTACTTCATATGGAAATTTTGAAGATTCACTTGACATGAAAGTTGATGTAAACCGACTCTTGTAACTTACGACGCGGATGTGAGTGGGATAATTCAGTGTGAGAAGAAGATGCAGGATGGGATATAGGAGATGGGGGGGGGAAGTGAGGAGTAGGTGGCGGACCATTGGCTGTAGCAGAAAATATTTCTACGTTTGGAATGAGACACGAACGTTCACAACATCAGGATGGCATAAGAGGTTCAAGGAGCCCAGAAAACAGGACTTGATTCCTTATGTGAAAAGAGTTTGTAACTAATGAAGTTCTCAGAAGGGGAAGGGGAGTGGGAAAGGCTTGTACCAAGATATATGACCCAGTTTAGAATGGTTGACTCCAGGAAGGAGTCTGGTACAGTACGGATGTTGGAGGATGTTTGAGAGATGAGCATAGATCAAGATAGCTAGCATAGGTGAGGTTCGTGATAGAAGTAATTAAGAAAGACATAGTTGATATGATTGAGGTGATCGGAGTAATTGGGAAAGACGTGGCTAATATGAGTGAGGTGATAGGAGTAATTAGGAAGACGTGGTTAACAAGAGTGATATGACAGGAGTAATTAGGAAAGACATGGTTTATATGATTGAAATGATTTGAGTAATTAGGAAAGACGTTTGTATGAGTGAAGTGACCGGAATACGTAGTACAATTCCGAAGTAACCTGGATGGGCCTGGCGAGATAGTATGATGGTTGGGCTGGTAATTGAACGTTATCAGGTCATGATGAATTAATTCGAGAAATGCGATTAGATCATCTATCGTACATAAAAAGCTTCGATTGAAACGTATTTTCTGTATTGTGGTCAAGCCACTCATATCAGGTACATATTACAAAGTGAATTAGATTAAGACTTTCTTCAACCTTTTGGTCATGTGACTCGTATCGGATACATGATATTCTAAAGTGAATTACTCTTAATTACCTTGTGATGCATGGGTTCGTACCATTGCTTGCTACAACGCGTATGTTGCTAGGATTGCTTGTGGCACAGTACACGTATTCCCTCTGTTTTTCGCGTCGTATCACATGTTTCCCTACCATTGCTTATGTCAGTAGACGCGCGTTTCTACCAATGCTCGTGATTGAAATACGTGGCTGTCTACCTATCACTCACGGTAGAACGTGTGCTCCTACCATTTCCTCATGTCAGTGTACGTGTCTTCCATTACTCACGTGAGCATAACACGGTTCCTGCCATTGCCACTGTCATTAGGAGATGGAAACACCTGCAGGGCCTCCACTGTAATAAGGATGATACACCCGCCCGCCGTAACTCTACGGCTCGGCGTCACACATATCTTCGGAGAGTGGAGAGAGAGAGAGAGAGAGAGAGAGAGAGAGAGAGAGAGAGAGAGAGAGAGAGACAAGCCCCTTACGTCAGCCACTCGGAAGCGACCCCTTAGATCAACCATCTGAGGACCTGGGGATGTGTGCAGGATTTAGGGGGAGAGAGAGAGAGAGAGAGAGAGAGAGAGAGAGAGAGAGAGAGAGAGTGGGAAGCGTGTAAAGTGAAGGGGGAGAGGGAGGGGGGAGGTTTAGAGGCATCATTACAACGAAGGGATGGAAGGAACGGACACGAGAGTTGAACGGAAAAAATGAAAGGAATGAAATCCATGAGCTCAAGCTGGATTCCGGGAGGCTGAGAACATCAAGCTTCTTCTTCTTCTCCTTCTCCCTCTTCTTCTTCTTCTCCTTCTCCCTCTTCTTCTTCTTCTCCTTCTCCCTCTTCTTCTTCTTCTTCTCCTTCTCCCTCTTCTTCTTCTTCTCCTTCTCCCTCTTCTTCTTCTTCTCCTTCTCCCTCTTCTTCTTCTTCTCCTTCTCCCTCTTCTTCTTCTTCTTCTTCTTCTTCTCCTTCTCCCTCTTCTTCTTCTTCTCCTTCTCCCTCTTCTTCTTCTTCTCCTTCTCCCTCTTCTTCTTCTTCTCCTTCTCCCTCTTCTTCTTCTTCTCCTTCTCCCTCTTCTTCTTCTTCTCCTTCTCCCTCTTCTTCTTCTTCTCCTTCTCCCTCTTCTTCTTCTTCTCCTTCTCCCTCTTCTTCTTCTTCTCCTTCTCCCTCTTCTTCTTCTTCTCCTTCTCCCTCTTCTTCTTCTTCTCCTTCTCCCTCTTCTTCTTCTTCTCCTTCTCCCTCTTCTTCTTCTTCTCCTTCTCCCTCTTCTTCTTCTTCTTCTCCTTCTCCCTCTTCTTCTTCTTCTCCTTCTCCCTCTTCTTCTTCTTCTCCTTCTCCCTCTTCTTCTTCTTCTCCTTCTCCCTCTTCTTCTTCTTCTCCTTCTCCCTCTTCTTCTTCTTCTCCTTCTCCCTCTTCTTCTTCTTCTTCTTCTCCTTCTCCCTCTTCTTCTTCTTCTCCTTCTCCCTCTTCTTCTTCTTCTCCTTCTCCCTCTTCTTCTTCTTCTCCTTCTCCCTCTTCTTCTTCTTCTTCTCCTTCTCCCTCTTCTTCTTCTTCTCCTTCTCCCTCTTCTTCTTCTTCTCCTTCTCCCTCTTCTTCTTCTTCTCCTTCTCCCTCTTCTTCTTCTTCTCCTTCTCCCTCTTCTTCTTCTTCTCCTTCTCCCTCTTCTTCTTCTTCTCCTTCTCCCTCTTCTTCTTCTTCTCCTTCTCCCTCTTCTTCTTCTTCTCCTTCTCCCTCTTCTTCTTCTTCTCCTTCTCCCTCTTCTTCTTCTTCTTCTCCTTCTCCCTCTTCTTCTTCTTCTTCTCCTTCTCCCTCTTCTTCTTCTTCTCCTTCTCCCTCTTCTTCTTCTTCTTCTCCTTCTCCCTCTTCTTCTTCTTCTTCTCCTTCTCCCTCTTCTTCTTCTTCTCCTTCTCCCTCTTCTTCTTCTTCTTCTCCTTCTCCCTCTTCTTCTTCTTCTCCTTCTCCCTCTTCTTCTTCTTCTTCTCCTTCTCCCTCTTCTTCTTCTTCTCCTTCTCCCTCTTCTTCTTCTTCTTCTCCTTCTCCCTCTTCTTCTTCTTCTCCTTCTCCCTCTTCTTCTTCTTCTCCTTCTCCCTCTTCTTCTTCTTCTCCTTCTCCCTCTTCTTCTTCTTCTCCTTCTCCCTCTTCTTCTTCTTCTCCTTCTCCCTCTTCTTCTTCTTCTCCTTCTCCCTCTTCTTCTTCTTCTCCTTCTCCCTCTTCTTCTTCTTCTCCTTCTCCCTCTTCTTCTTCTTCTCCTTCTCCCTCTTCTTCTTCTTCTTCTTCTCCTTCTCCCTCTTCTTCTTCTTCTCCTTCTCCCTCTTCTTCTTCTTCTCCTTCTCCCTCTTCTTCTTCTTCTCCTTCTCCCTCTTCTTCTTCTTCTCCTTCTCCCTCTTCTTCTTCTTCTCCTTCTCCCTCTTCTTCTTCTTCTCCTTCTCCCTCTTCTTCTTCTTCTCCTTCTCCCTCTTCTTCTTCTTCTCCTTCTCCCTCTTCTTCTTCTTCTCCTTCTCCCTCTTCTTCTTCTTCTCCTTCTCCCTCTTCTTCTTCTTCTCCTTCTCCCTCTTCTTCTTCTTCTCCTTCTCCCTCTTCTTCTTCTTCTCCTTCTCCCTCTTCTTCTTCTTCTCCTTCTCCCTCTTCTTCTTCTTCTCCTTCTCCCTCTTCTTCTTCTTCTTCTTCTCCTTCTCCCTCTTCTTCTTCTTCTTCTTCTCCTTCTCCCTCTTCTTCTTCTTCTTCTCCTTCTCCCTCTTCTTCTTCTTCTCCTTCTCCCTCTTCTTCTTCTTCTCCTTCTCCCTCTTCTTCTTCTTCTCCTTCTCCCTCTTCTTCTTCTTCTCCTTCTCCCTCTTCTTCTTCTTCTCCTTCTCCCTCTTCTTCTTCTTCTCCTTCTCCCTCTTCTTCTTCTTCTTCTCCTTCTCCCTCTTCTTCTTCTTCTCCTTCTCCCTCTTCTTCTTCTTCTCCTTCTCCCTCTTCTTCTTCTTCTCCTTCTCCCTCTTCTTCTTCTTCTCCTTCTCCCTCTTCTTCTTCTTCTTCTTCTCCTTCTCCCTCTTCTTCTTCTTCTCCTTCTCCCTCTTCTTCTTCTTCTCCTTCTCCCTCTTCTTCTTCTTCTCCTTCTCCCTCTTCTTCTTCTTCTCCTTCTCCCTCTTCTTCTTCTTCTCCTTCTCCCTCTTCTTCTTCTTCTCCTTCTCCCTCTTCTTCTTCTTCTCCTTCTCCCTCTTCTTCTTCTTCTCCTTCTCCCTCTTCTTCTTCTTCTCCTTCTCCCTCTTCTTCTTCTTCTCCTTCTCCCTCTTCTTCTTCTTCTCCTTCTCCCTCTTCTTCTTCTTCTCCTTCTCCCTCTTCTTCTTCTTCTCCTTCTCCCTCTTCTTCTTCTTCTTCTTCTCCTTCTCCCTCTTCTTCTTCTTCTCCTTCTCCCTCTTCTTCTTCTTCTTCTCCTTCTCCCTCTTCTTCTTCTTCTCCTTCTCCCTCTTCTTCTTCTTCTCCTTCTCCCTCTTCTTCTTCTTCTCCTTCTCCCTCTTCTTCTTCTTCTCCTTCTCCCTCTTCTTCTTCTTCTCCTTCTCCCTCTTCTTCTTCTTCTCCTTCTCCCTCTTCTTCTTCTTCTTCTTCTCCTTCTCCCTCTTCTTCTTCTTCTCCTTCTCCCTCTTCTTCTTCTTCTTCTTCTCCTTCTCCCTCTTCTTCTTCTTCTCCTTCTCCCTCTTCTTCTTCTTCTTCTCCTTCTCCCTCTTCTTCTTCTTCTCCTTCTCCCTCTTCTTCTTCTTCTCCTTCTCCCTCTTCTTCTTCTTCTTCTCCTTCTCCCTCTTCTTCTTCTTCTCCTTCTCCCTCTTCTTCTTCTTCTTCTCCTTCTCCCTCTTCTTCTTCTTCTTCTTCTCCTTCTCCCTCTTCTTCTTCTTCTTCTCCTTCTCCCTCTTCTTCTTCTTCTTCTCCTTCTCCCTCTTCTTCTTCTTCTCCTTCTCCCTCTTCTTCTTCTTCTTCTCCTTCTCCCTCTTCTTCTTCTTCTCCTTCTCCCTCTTCTTCTTCTTCTTCTCCTTCTCCCTCTTCTTCTTCTTCTTCTCCTTCTCCCTCTTCTTCTTCTTCTTCTTCTCCTTCTCCCTCTTCTTCTTCTTCTTCTCCTTCTCCCTCTTCTTCTTCTTCTCCTTCTCCCTCTTCTTCTTCTTCTTCTTCTCCTTCTCCCTCTTCTTCTTCTTCTCCTTCTCCCTCTTCTTCTTCTTCTCCTTCTCCCTCTTCTTCTTCTTCTCCTTCTCCCTCTTCTTCTTCTTCTCCTTCTCCCTCTTCTTCTTCTTCTTCTCCTTCTCCCTCTTCTTCTTCTTCTCCTTCTCCCTCTTCTTCTTCTTCTCCTTCTCCCTCTTCTTCTTCTTCTCCTTCTCCCTCTTCTTCTTCTTCTCCTTCTCCCTCTTCTTCTTCTTCTCCTTCTCCCTCTTCTTCTTCTTCTCCTTCTCCCTCTTCTTCTTCTTCTCCTTCTCCCTCTTCTTCTTCTTCTCCTTCTCCCTCTTCTTCTTCTTCTCCTTCTCCCTCTTCTTCTTCTTCTCCTTCTCCCTCTTCTTCTTCTTCTCCTTCTCCCTCTTCTTCTTCTTCTCCTTCTCCCTCTTCTTCTTCTTCTCCTTCTCCCTCTTCTTCTTCTTCTCCTTCTCCCTCTTCTTCTTCTTCTCCTTCTCCCTCTTCTTCTTCTTCTTCTCCTTCTCCCTCTTCTTCTTCTTCTCCTTCTCCCTCTTCTTCTTCTTCTCCTTCTCCCTCTTCTTCTTCTTCTCCTTCTCCCTCTTCTTCTTCTTCTTCTCCTTCTCCCTCTTCTTCTTCTTCTCCTTCTCCCTCTTCTTCTTCTTCTCCTTCTCCCTCTTCTTCTTCTTCTCCTTCTCCCTCTTCTTCTTCTTCTCCTTCTCCCTCTTCTTCTTCTTCTCCTTCTCCCTCTTCTTCTTCTTCTCCTTCTCCCTCTTCTTCTTCTTCTTCTCCTTCTCCCTCTTCTTCTTCTTCTTCTTCTCCTTCTCCCTCTTCTTCTTCTTCTTCTTCTCCTTCTCCCTCTTCTTCTTCTTCTCCTTCTCCCTCTTCTTCTTCTTCTCCTTCTCCCTCTTCTTCTTCTTCTCCTTCTCCCTCTTCTTCTTCTTCTTCTCCTTCTCCCTCTTCTTCTTCTTCTCCTTCTCCCTCTTCTTCTTCTTCTCCTTCTCCCTCTTCTTCTTCTTCTCCTTCTCCCTCTTCTTCTTCTTCTTCTCCTTCTCCCTCTTCTTCTTCTTCTCCTTCTCCCTCTTCTTCTTCTTCTCCTTCTCCCTCTTCTTCTTCTTCTCCTTCTCCCTCTTCTTCTTCTTCTCCTTCTCCCTCTTCTTCTTCTTCTCCTTCTCCCTCTTCTTCTTCTTCTCCTTCTCCCTCTTCTTCTTCTTCTCCTTCTCCCTCTTCTTCTTCTTCTCCTTCTCCCTCTTCTTCTTCTTCTCCTTCTCCCTCTTCTTCTTCTTCTCCTTCTCCCTCTTCTTCTTCTTCTCCTTCTCCCTCTTCTTCTTCTTCTCCTTCTCCCTCTTCTTCTTCTTCTCCTTCTCCCTCTTCTTCTTCTTCTCCTTCTCCCTCTTCTTCTTCTTCTCCTTCTCCCTCTTCTTCTTCTTCTCCTTCTCCCTCTTCTTCTTCTTCTCCTTCTCCCTCTTCTTCTTCTTCTCCTTCTCCCTCTTCTTCTTCTTCTCCTTCTCCCTCTTCTTCTTCTTCTCCTTCTCCCTCTTCTTCTTCTTCTCCTTCTCCCTCTTCTTCTTCTTCTTCTCCTTCTCCCTCTTCTTCTTCTTCTTCCTGTTTCATTAATGATGGTAATGCTTTCTGGAGACTGCTTCCTCAAGTGGCTAAACAGCAACGCCCACCAAAGTCGACTTTGAAAACACTAGGGAACATTTTCAAGCTTATATATTCCTTTCATCTCTTCAGCAGCGTAGAGCGATAATAGAAAATTACTTGTGAAGTTCTTAAGCTCCCTTTCTGTCGTGTTTACCCCCACGAGATTGGGAAAGCGGGAGGAACGTAGAGAGAGAGAGAAGGAAGGTTGGAAATTCACAGGTTTCTAATTGGAAGAACGGCGTAATAAGTAAAGTTAGAAAACATGTTCTTTGGGCCAAAAATGAGAAAGGAAAGTTCTGTATAAACCCGTATCAAAAGATAAGCGAGTTAATTTTCTGCTCTGTTAAAGCAAAGTCTGCTGAGAAGAAAATCTAAACGACCCGAGAATTATTTATTTTTAAAGCGGAGAAAGAGAAGTTTTGTGTCAGAATGCAAATAGCGTGTTGTGGGGAAGTGAGGAGGAGCGAGTTATTAGACATGTATATATTCTTGGCTCTGGGCAGGAATACAGTCCAGGAGAGGATTTCAAGAGGAACAGATCAACTCCATAGTTTGAAAGTGTAAGATGATTAGGACTCAGGATTGGTTGAAGTTGTATCATCGATTGACTTAATGTTGGTCGTGATTGAATCTAAATGCATTATCTCTCTTTTCTGTCGCTTCAGTTTCCCAGTGATATTGTGTGTGTGTGTGTGTGTGTGTGTGTGTGTGTGTGTGTGTAATGATCTATTACTTAGAATTATCTATTTGTGGTGTACGAGGAAGGAGTTCTACACTCGTGTGGGCCACACTTAGCCTTCTTGTGAGTGATACCTGTTTGTTACGGGGAGATGGGTTCGCCATGTCTATTTTCTTCTATGTTTTTCAGGGAATTTTGATTAATGAACTAACTCACTCGTTTGGGTAAGTGAGGAACTTTGTAAATAAAGTGTGTCGAAAGCAACAAGTCCTAGAGTGTCCTTGTTGGTGAAGGAAACAAGAGAGAGAGAGTCGTGTGTTCTTTAGCATCTTGCTCAAGGGTCGCACCATTGTGCTCAAGGGTCGCTCCATCGTGCTCAAGGGTCGCACCACAGTGCTCAAGGGTCGTACCATTGTGCTCAAGGGTCTTACCATTGTGCTCAAGGGTCTTACCATTGTGCTCAAGGGTCGTACCATTGTGCTCAAGGGTCGTACCATCGTGCTCAAGGGTCTTACCATTGTGCTCAAGGGTCGTGCCATCGTGCTCAAGGGTCGTGCCATCGTGCTCAAGGTCGTACCATCGTGCTCAAGGGTCGCACCATCGTGCTCAAGGTCGTACCATCGTGCTCAAGGGTCGCTCCATCGTGCTCAAGGGTCGCACCATCGTGCTCAAGGGTCGCTCCATCGTGCTCAAGGGTCGCACCATTGTGCTCAAGGGTCGTGCCATCGTGCTCAAGGTCGTACCATTGTGCTCAAGGGTCGTGCCATCGTGCTCAAGGTCGTACCATTGTGCTCAAGGGTCGTGCCATCGTGCTCAAGGGTCTTACCATTGTGCTCAAGGGTCTTACCATCGTGCTCAAGGTCGTACCATTGTGCTCAAGGGTCGTACCATCGTGATCAAGGGTCGCACCATTGTGCTCAAGGGTCTTACCATTGTGCTCAAGGGTCTTACCATTGTGCTCAAGGGTCGCTCCATCGTGCTCAAGGGTCGCACCACAGTGCTCAAGGGTCGCACCATCGTGCTCAAGGGTCTTACCATTGTGCTCAAGGGTCGTACCATCGTGCTCAAGGGTCGCACCACAGTGCTCAAGGGTCGCACCATTGTGCTCAAGGGTCTTACCATCGTGCTCAAGGGTCGCTCCATCGTGCTCAAGGGTCGTGCCATCGTGCTCAAGGGTCGTACCATCGTGATCAAGGGTCGTACCATTGTGCTCAAGGGTCTTACCATTGTGCTCAAGGGTCTCACCATCGTGCTCAAGGTCGTACCATTGTGCTCAAGGGTCTTACCATCGTGCTCAAGGGTCTTACCATCGTGCTCAAGGGTCTTACCATCGTGCTCAAGGGTCTTACCATTGTGCTCAAGGGTCGCTCCATCGTGCTCAAGGGTCTTACCATTGTGCTCAAGGGTCTCACCATCGTGCTCAAGGGTCTTACCATCGTGCTCAAGGGTCTTACCATTGTGCTCAAGGGTCGTACCATCGTGCTCAAGGGTCGTGCCATCGTGCTCAAGGGTCTTACCATCGTGCTCAAGGGTCGCACCACAGTGCTCAAGGGTCGTACCATCGTGATCAAGGGTCGTACCATTGTGCTCAAGGGTCGTTACCATTGTGCTCAAGGGTCTTACCATCGTGCTCAAGGGTCTTACCATCGTGCTCAAGGGTCGTACCATTGTGCTCAAGGGTCTTACCATTGTGCTCAAGGGTCTTACCATCGTGCTCAAGGTCGTACCATTGTGCTCAAGGGTCTTACCATTGTGCTCAAGGGTCGTACCATCGTGATCAAGGGTCGTACCATCGTGATCAAGGGTCGCACCACAGTGCTCAAGGGTCGTACCATCGTGCTCAAGGTCGTACCATTGTGCTCAAGGGTCGTACCATTGTGCTCAAGGGTCGTTACCATTGTGCTCAAGGGTCGTACCATCGTGATCAAGGGTCGTACCATCGTGATCAAGGGTCGTACCATCGTGATCAAGGGTCGTACCATCGTGATCAAGGGTCGTACCATTGTGCTCAAGGGTCGCTCCATCGTGCTCAAGGGTCTTACCATTGTGCTCAAGGGTCTTACCATCGTGCTCAAGGGTCGCTCCATCGTGCTCAAGGGTCTTACCATTGTGCTCAAGGGTCGCTCCATCGTGCTCAAGGGTCTTACCATTGTGCTCAAGGGTCGCACCATCGTGCTCAAGGGTCGTACCATTGTGCTCAAGGGTCGTACCATCGTGCTCAAGGGTCGTACCATTGTGCTCAAGGGTCGTACCATCGTGCTCAAGGGTCGCACCACAGTGCTCAAGGGTCGTACCATTGTGCTCAAGGGTCGTACCATCGTGATCAAGGGTCGTACCATCGTGATCAAGGGTCGCACCATTGTGCTCAAGGTCGTACCATTGTGCTCAAGGGTCGTACCATTGTGCTCAAGGGTCGTACCATCGTGATCAAGGGTCGCACCATTGTGCTCAAGGGTCGTGCCATCGTGCTCAAGGGTCGCACCATTGTGCTCAAGGGTCTTACCATTGTGCTCAAGGGTCGCTCCATCGTGCTCAAGGTCGTACCATCGTGATCAAGGGTCGTACCATTGTGCTCAAGGGTCGTGCCATCGTGCTCAAGGGTCGTGCCATCGTGCTCAAGGGTCGTGCCATCGTGCTCAAGGGTCTTACCATTGTGCTCAAGGGTCTTACCATTGTGCTCAAGGGTCGTACCATCGTGATCAAGGGTCGTACCATTGTGCTCAAGGGTCGCACCATTGTGCTCAAGGGTCGTACCATTGTGCTCAAGGGTCGTACCATCGTGCTCAAGGGTCGCACCATTGTGCTCAAGGGTCTTACCATTGTGCTCAAGGGTCTTACCATTGTGCTCAAGGGTCGCTCCATCGTGCTCAAGGGTCGCACCACAGTGCTCAAGGGTCGCACCATTGTGCTCAAGGGTCGTACCATCGTGATCAAGGGTCGCACCACAGTGCTCAAGGGTCGTACCATTGTGCTCAAGGGTCGCACCACAGTGCTCAAGGGTCGCACCACAGTGCTCAAGGGTCGTGCCATCGTGCTCAAGGTCGTACCATCGTGATCAAGGGTCGTACCATTGTGCTCAAGGGTCGCACCACAGTGCTCAAGGGTCGCACCATTGTGCTCAAGGTCGTACCATCGTGCTCAAGGTCGTACCATTGTGCTCAAGGGTCGCACCATTGTGCTCAAGGGTCGCACCATCGTGCTCAAGGGTCGCACCATTGTGCTCAAGGGTCGTGCCATCGTGCTCAAGGGTCGTACCATTGTGCTCAATGGTCGTACCATTGTGCTCAAGGGTCTTACCATCGTGCTCAAGGGTCGTACCATCGTGCTCAAGGGTCGTACCATTGTGCTCAAGGGTCGTACCATTGTGCTCAAGGGGCGCACCATCGTGCTCAAGGGTCGTACCATTGTGCTCAAGGCTCGTACCATCGTGCTCAAGGGTCGTACCATTGTGCTCAAGGGTCGTACCATTGTGCTCAAGGGTCGCACCATTGTGCTCAAGGGTCTCACCATTGTGCTCAAGGGTCGTACCATCGTGCTCAAGGGTCGTACCATTGTGCTCAAGGGTCGCACCATCGTGCTCAAGGGGCGCACCATCGTGCTCAAGGGTCGCTCCATCGTGCTCAAGGGTCGCACCACAGTGCTCAAGGGTCGTACCATCGTGATCAAGGGTCGTACCATCGTGCTCAAGGGTCGCACCATCGTGCTCAAGGGTCGTACCATTGTGCTCAAGGGTCGTACCATTGTGCTCAAGGGTCTTACAATTGTGCTCAAGGGTCTTACCATTGTGCTCAAGGGTCGCACCATCGTGCCCAAGGGTCGTACCACAGTGCTCAAGGGTCGCACCATTGTGCTCAAGGGTCGCACCATTGTGCTCAAGGGTCGTACCATCGTGCTCAAGGGTCGCACCATTGTGCTCAAGGGTCGTACCATCGTGCTCAAGGGTCGCTCCATCGTGCTCAAGGGTCGCACCACAGTGCTCAAGGGTCGTACCATCGTGATCAAGGGTCGTACCATCGTGATCAAGGGTCGCACCATTGTGCTCAAGGGTCGCACCATTGTGCTCAAGGGTCGTACCATCGTGATCAAGGGTCGCACCATTGTGCTCAAGGGTCGCACCATTGTGCTCAAGGGTCGTACCATCGTGCTCAAGGGTCTCACCATCGTGCTCAAGGGTCTCACCATCGTGCTCAAGGGTCTTACCATTGTGCTCAAGGGTCGCACCATCGTGCTCAAGGGTCGCTCCATTGTGCTCAAGGGTCGCACCACAGTGCTCAAGGGTCTCACCATCGTGTTCAAGGTCGTGCCATCGTGCTCAAAGGCCGTACTATGGTCCTTAAGAGATTAACATCATTCATAGTTAAATTGAAAACCTTTGCGCGACCTCTTCAGGTTTTTCAAAACCTTTGAACATTCTGATTCTAAGACTAGATATACCGTTATATACAACTATCCACTAATATTATCGTTACAAAACATATACTGTAGTTGAACACAAGTAATGAGCTTTGGTTCACATTCCATACCAAGATTGAGAGAGAAGGATTTAGACTGTATGAGAATTTTGGAGCGACTTAGGACAGAAGTTTGGAGATTTGGAAAAGGGAAGGAAAAAAGTGTATTTTGTGAGGCAGACAGAGAGAGAGAGAGAGAGAGAGAGAGAGAGAGAGAGAGAGAGAGAGAGAGAGAGAGAGAGAGAGAAATCTACTTATGAGGGCTGCAAGTTTCTTGTTTTCTTTCTTTAAGGCGAAAGTTATTGTTTTTTCGAAGGTACAGAAATGAAGTGTGTGTGTGTGAGAGAGAGAGAGAGAGAGAGAGAGAGAGAGAGAGAGAGAGAGAGAGAGAGAGAGAGAGAGAGAGAATATGCACGGAGTAAATCAGTTTGTGCGGCACGAGGCAGACAAATGGCTCGACAGGAAAAAAAGAAAAAAGAAAAGAAAGGAAAAATATTAATTGTGCGGGAGGAAAATATGGCATAACAGGTCGAAAATCTCTCAGGATAAGGCATGGACTTGTTCACTTCACTTTTGTCACTGTGTTTGATAGACTTGGTGATAGACTTGTTGATAGACTTGTTGGATAGACTTGTTGGATAGACTTGTTGATAGACTTGCTGGATAGACTTGTTGTGCTAAATTCATACTTGTGCTAATAATACTTTTTTTCTTAATATTTTAGGTTAAATTGGGGTGCCTAATGTTTTTTTTTTTTGTATTTTATTCTTGTCTCATTTTTGGTTATATTTGTTTATAATGTATATGGTTACATTTATATTCATATCATATTGGTTATGTTTATAATCGAGTATTATTTTTCATTCCTTTTTGTCATAGATTTAATTGTGGTGGGATGAAATGTTATAAGACGGGAACTGTTGCTTATTTTTTTTTCTTGTATTTGTGTTGCTTTGAACTGTTATCTGTCTTATGATAATGTTCTCCAGGATTAGGTTATACCCTAAAGGATAACATATAGACTGGCGATATGGCATCTCCGTTGCCTTCGCTGGGTAAAATCGTCGCTGGCGAATGGAACAATTTTCTGATGATGGTGGGTTAATGTTGCCTCTCATGCTCTGAACTGTTGCTCTTGGGATGAAGTCTTTTATCCCTTCTATATAGAACTTTTTTATTTTCGTTGGATGTGTTGTTCAGTCCGTTGGCCAGAATTGTTGATGATGGTAGCAGAAGCTGCGGGTTCAGTTGTAGTGCTGGAGAAATTCATTTCTTCCTCGAGAGTGGTAGAACATGATATTTATATGAAGTTCTGGGATGGATTGTTAGCTTTGTTGAAAGTGTTAGATGACATTATTGACTTTTGGAGTTTCGAGACTGTGTTCATGATTCTGGGGGGCGGTTTTTTTTTCGTATTTTAGATGGAATAGATTTCTTTTTACTTTTGGGACGCTACCGTAATTGTCTCTACATGTGTATGTGGGCCGGAATAAATTACGTGTGTTCAACTTCATTCTTGTCTAAGAATAGAAATAAATTCCTTAAGTAGTTTCAGGTTTATAGTTTTAAACTACTTCATATCACGTAGGCAAATTTTTAACTAATTTTCATTTTTATTGAAGATAAGAACAGTGTCATTACTTCATACATGTAATGCAAATATACACACAAAGATCGTGGCATAGACCAACACAGACACAGAGGAATATAGACGATGCAAACGTGACCCCAAACAACGGAACACAAGGATACAGATGCGTATATAGAACACGGGAACACAAATGCACATAACGACACGTAAAGAAACTTATGTTTTTTTCATTTGTTTATAATTACCCCAGGAACCCTTTGTTGAAGGATAGAAACAAAAGCAGACTCTCATTTTAGAGAAAATTAACGTAGATATAGACTTAAAAACACAGACATACAATTATTCGAGCAAAGGAGAAGAAAACTCAGTCATAAAGACAATTACATAAGAAAAAACGTTCACAGAAACACGCGAAGAGAAACACAGAAAAGCAAAGATACATAGAAACGCAAACTTGTGGCGTATTAGATAAACAGAAAAGAAACGGAAACAAAAACACACGTAGTAATGCGTAGAAACAGAACGACATAGACAGACACTGTTTCCAGAAACGGAAAGACAGACAGACAGTTTTCAGAAAGAGAAAGACATAGACGGTTCCCAGAAAGAGATATACAGTGCCAGATACGCAAACAAGGGTAAATAGGTGTAAACTACGAGGCAAGAAATTGGAAAACAGCAATACTAACGAGGACCTGGACCTGCCATGCACGAGGCAGTAAAACTACAGATGTATTGGTGGACAGAAAACATGGTGATTGATGTGGGTTTTTTTTGGGGGGGAGGGAAAAGAAAGAAATGAATATATGACGTGGAAAGAGAAGTGAAGATTGGAAAAACTGCTGGACGTCGGCGCAGCAAAAACACACACACACACACACACACACACACACACAGTATACACTGAGAAGTAATGTCGCTAAGGACCAAAGGGTAAAAGTAAAATATGACAGAAATGTGTGTGTGTGTGTGTGTGTGTGTGTGTGTGTGTGTGTGTGTGTGTGTGTGTGTGTGTTTTGTTGAGACTCGAAGGACGTGGGCAAAGAGAGCTTCACGCCATAGGAAGTGTGTCACTATAGGGGTGCTTGTTTTACGTAGACGTAGAGAGAGAGAGAGAGAGAGAGAGAGAGAGAGAGAGAGAGAGAGAGAGGTGTTACCGGACTCCGCCTGCTTAAAGTCACTTGTGGTGAGATCGTATCACTGTCAGTGAACGAAAGGAGGACAAGAACACTTCCATTCTAAAGGAGACCAGTGATATATATCTGCTCCTGATTGGAGTGCAGCTTTAAACGATGGGCCCTGGGGCTGTATAATAATAATGATAATAATAATGGTTGTAATAATAATAATAATAGTAAAATTGTGTAGTTACGTGTGTATATTTACTCATATTAATATCTGTGTTTTCTACAATACCTGAGGTGGAATTAATCCATCCGGCACAGGGGCAATAATGCACACAGGCTAACATTCCCGCTTTATTATTTTTAATTCCTCTTTATTCATATACATCGCACATTACGTCATTTCGGGGAGGCATCTGGTAACTGAATTATCCAATTAGACCAACGTTAAAATCCTCGTAAATCTGAAACGCCTTCAGTAAAAGAGTAATAGATCGACGTCCATTCCGTAACCCGGATATAGAGATGAAATATTGCCCAGTATTCTCTCAAGTCTCGCTCAAATCATTTCAGTATATATATATATATATATATATATATATATATATATATATATATATATATATATATATATGTATATATATATATATATATATATATATATATATATATATATATATATATATATATGTGTGTGTGTATATTACCTCTAAAAAATTTGCATTGTTTGTATATTTTCCTTTCTCTGGTATTAAAAGAAGCAGAGTATATATATATATATATATATATATATATATATATATATATATATATATAATCATACTTTTCTCTCTTCTCGGTTAATTACGCATGGTTATGCTGTGTTTTAAGGTATGTCGGAAAATGTATTCACGCTAGAATTCCTCTGAACCATCACGTATTGCTGTACAACACATCTCTGGTATGATATGATGATGACATACACACCGAATTATAATAACATATACACCAAATTAAGAATTTTTGTCTTATGATCGTGTTATTAAGATTACCACCAGATTATTGTGTGACGCATGGTATATACTGTGTCTTTCAGTAATAACTCCTTTATCTTTTTCGTTTATCAAAACTTTATGATAGCAAGTTAGATTAGTCTCCAGTTTTAAGGTTTTGTAGTTAGTTTAGCTTCGGCTACGCTTGAAGGTAAATGGAGGAGGTGACACCGACACGCCCTTGGGGACTAAATGATAAAGGTTGCTCATGATTGAACAGCTTTCATTTTTAACATAGACAAATGGAGGCTTAACAGGTATTATTGCATTAGCACCTCTTGGTATCTTGGAAATATTAATGAAGGCCGATGCGCGCACTCTGAATTTATATTACAAATACGTTAGTCAGACACTAAATTTGAATTACTAATGGATGATAATCTCCCGTTTTGTTTTTTTAATTGACCCATGCATGAAAAGGTCCAGTTCAGATTAAATGGATTATATCGCCGGTTGCATTACTTAGGCCTGGTTCCTGGCTCTGATGGTCATGACCTAAGCTTACATAAACTGACACTGTTTTGTTACTGATATGTGTTATAGTTTAGGATATACAGGGTCGACTATTATGTATGTATGTATGTACTATTATTGTCATTTTTATTACTGTTTTTATCATCATTTATTTTTATTATTTTTGTTGTTGCTGTTCTCGTTTGATATATATATATATATATATATATATATATATATATATATATATATATATATATATATATATATATATATATATTCCTTACAGTGTACATAGTATTGGCTTTTGATTCAGAGATCATCCAAACGAAGATGAACCAAAACGTAGCTAGGCACAGTTATCCGGTTACCCAGCCTTACGGATCCATTTACCCAGAGCACAGAGATATACCAGATACGTATATGCTGTTACAAGAATTTCCGGAGCCTTGTCGTTGCGTTACATGGAATACTCCTGGGTTTATCATACTGGCTTTGATATGCCCAAGACACTACCCTCCAGAGTCCTTATTCTACCCAGAATTATGCCAGCAGTGAGGCGTCCTGAACTCTTCTTTTTCATCCTAAGTCTCGACCTGACTGATTGTCCCGGTATTGGAACCGAACAACCAGAGTCCAGATTCTATAAAACATATTCTTATGCAGCTCTTTTGTTTCTCTTTACACGTTCTTGGAGTGATATTGGCTACTAGAAAGTAAGGAAATCTGTTGCTTCCTTCTGGACCCAGTTGTTTGAATTGCACCAGAGGGTCTTGGAGATAAAGCTGTGTTCACACAAAGCTCTGGTGAGTTAAGGGTTTAGTGTACTGATCACCCTGAACTTAGTACGTAGCTAATTGTTCAGTTCAGCGAACATTCTCTGGTGATGTGCAGGTGCTGGCTGTTGGCCCACCAACCAGCAGGAGAGCCACCCCCTGTCTTTCTAACGGCTGGGAAGGGCAGTAGCATAGCTGAAAGATGATGGGTAAACCAGCTGTGATCTGAGGCATTTGAGGAGGGTTATTGTGGGTCGATGATTGATGCCTTGATGGTGGGGCTGCGCTGTGTCGTGTCTGCCATTGGCCACAGAAGTACCTGTCGTCTGAGAGACACGACAAGGAGATGTCTCGGAAAAACATGGATGATAACAAAAGCTGTGTAGCGCCTACGTCAGCATCACGCTGTGAGCATTACCAAGAGGTATCGTTGCTCCTCTTGAGGCTCGTATGGATTCTATACTGACTTCCCTCGCTTCACTCAGCGTTCGTCAAATTACTGTAAGATCCCAAGTTCATGATAGGTAGATGCGAGTAACTCCTACTTTCTTGTGATTCATGCATTTTGTAAATTATTTTTTTTGTTTTCTACACTTGGTAGATCCCAAAGAAATAGTTCTTCCCTACTGTGTCTTTTCAAAGGTGAAATGTAGGTGCAGTGAAAGCAGTGTAAAAGGTTTAGTGAAGGCAGTGTAAAAGATGTAGTGAAGGCAGTGCAAGAGATGTAGTGAAGGCAGTGCAAGAGATGTAGTGAGGGCAGTGTAATAAGTGTAAAGGCAGTGTAAGGGTTGTAGTGAAGGCAGTGTAAGGGGTGTAGTGAAGGCAGTGTAAGGGGGGTAGTGAAGGCAGTGTGAGGGTTGTAGTGAATGCAGTGTAAGGGGTGTAGTGAAGGCAGTGTAAGGGTTGTAGTGAAGGCAGTGTAAGGGTTGTAGTGAAGGCAGTGTAAGGGGTGTAGTGAAGGCAGTGTAACAGCAGTAGTAAGGGCAGTATAAGGGGTGTAGCACCTCTGGTTTTCGTGGTGTAGGCGTGTAATCGGAGGAGGGGTATAATAGAGATGGACAGAGGCAGGCTTGGCGCGCTCTAACCAGATTACTCCTCACCTCCCTGACCCTAATTGTCCTCCCAACCACATCTCCACTCTTTTACGCCTCCAGCGGTGTTCCTTAGGGTGCTGGGAGCCACGCCCGGGAGACACCACACTCACCTTGTTGAGTCTTCGGAGGGATTCCTGCTCGTACATGGCTCCTCGTCTTCTAATACGTGCAGGTATATGGTTGGATCTTGACTGTACATGTTACTCGTGTGAAGCTGATGAGACAGACATATAACTTAAACTTTTTACACACACACACACACACACACACACACACACACACAAGAAAAAAGAATTTTGTTTCAATCTCGCGCAAGCCTACTGTGTGTGTGTGTGTGTGTGTGTGTGTGTGTGTGTGTGTGAATGGCCTCCGTCGTGTTGCTGGTCACCACAACCCCCACACAGAAGGGGTCGGTCTCCAAGCTGCGCGCCTTCCCTTGTGCAGGAGGACTTAAACTCATTGTCCCCGAACTCCTCCCTTGGCGCCTGTCTCGACTAACAAGTACTCCACAGCGGAACAGACCCTCACTTACCTGTTTGTTTCACGCTAAATATCAGAGTATCTGCAGCAGAGGCATTGCTTTCTGTGGCAGCTTTCATGCCTCAGGAGCTGTAAGAGTTCCACCAGGTGGCACGACAGAGATCAGGTGAGAGTCAGCCTTCACGTAAAGCCTCAACTCTTGTTTAGTTATCCATGGGAAAGGAAAACGTCAACCCACTGATGCATGACCAAAGGAACTATGCCTGGCAGCGTTTTGTCGTCTGCCTGAAAAAGGGGCTTGCGTTTGGTATGGGACTACATCTATCCATCCGCCTTAACTGAAATCTACACGAGTCTTAGTGCAGAGAGCTAGGTTAGCACTGCATGCTCCATGGATGCGGAACTGAAATACTTTGTTTCGAGAGGACAACTCCGTTTCGTTGTTCGAAATCCTCTGAATTTCTTGGTTACTGGATCTTCGATTAGACCGAGGGTCCACGAGCGGTTAACGCTTTATCCGATGTCGTAAGAAAACTCAAGGTATTTAATCATCTTATACCAACATTGCAAGGAGCAGGAGAGGTTTATTGACTGCATGGCTACCATCATCGTATTTAGCTTTGCTACCCCGTATTCTCGTATCTAAAGCCACGTGCCTGATGATGATGATGATGATGAACCATGTGGAAGTAATGTATGTATCAGTTCCTCTCACTAATTGTATCCTGGATGTTAAGATGACATCACTATTTGCCTCCCTGGCAAGATTCTAGAGCCAGTCAGGTGACGACCATCTGTTGTGAAGCTCCTTTTCTGAGGATATATCGTCTCTCATTACCATCATCTGATACTAAAGATATTTCCTATAGAATTAAGGTATTTCAGTGCCGACCTTAACCAGAAGTGTAGTGAACTCCTTTAAATGTCCGAACTGCTGTTTTTTTTTTTTTTTCAAATATCTGAAGGTGTTGCTTGATGTGTTCCACAGCACCTTGTTCAATTTTCTGGTTCAGACTTAGCATGAAGAGCCCTAGTCTTGACTCAGACCGTTCTAAATGCACTTTTCTGTACCAAAAAAATTCTTTATGAATGTAAGCAAAGTATTTTTAACCATCTGGTAGGATATCAGACTATTTTTTTTCTTTCGTATGTTATGATAGTGAATGCTAGTTCTAACAGGTGTATGTGTTGACGCGGGGCACATTTCATCTCACCCTCTGACATATTTTACGTATGGGACTCGCTGAAATGAGTTTTCTCCAGTTTTCTATCAAAATTCATTTAAAAAATTCACTACACCCACTGGTGTGTAATGAGGAATGAGACACTCCCTCCCCTCATTATTTTTCACGCTGAAATTTTTCTCTTGATATTTCAAAAACAAATGTAGAATGAAAGGTAAATAGTAACAGGTAGACATTTTTTTTTTCGTATTTGTTAGTTACTTTTTGTGTTGCTGTCTCTGCACCATCATTCGCGAGAACAGGGGAGAAGGACTATTGCCAGCAGATTTCCTGCTGTTGTAAAAGGCAATTCACCCCTCCTATGTTATCACTTGTAGTAACAAGAGGAGGAGCCAAGCGAGGATCTTTTTTTTTTTCTTGAAGACTTTTAGCATTTTGTTCCAGGCGATGCCCTTCTTAAGGAGGGATGAGGTGAACAGGTATAAGGAAGAAAAATGTCCGTGCCATGGGTGTCGGATCCTTTGTATACCACATATTCTCGTGAATGATGATGGTGCCTGGAACCCGTTATGTCCCCAGACCCATCGATGCATCACGGGCAAAGTGACGTCGCAAAAGCCATAACAAACGCGTCCCTCTGCGACTGCCGGCCTGCTGTGGCGGCCGTGTGTTACAAGGCCATCCTCCCGGCTTGTTTACGAGTGTGTTTGACATAACCGCCGCTAGGGTGATGGACTGTATCGCCTCCCACCCCCCCCCCCCCCCCCCCCTCCCTCGCGCGTCCCCTAGTAATGCGTTTTTATTTTACGTGCGTTGGGTAGGGCGTGGATCGCATCCTCCTTGTGTGTTTTAGGGGATCCGGCGCGCGTGTTTGGTTTTAGTAAGGGATTAGAGAGAGAGAGGATTGTGCTATGTTTGTGTTGGAGATTTTATTGATTTATTTTGTTTTGGGAGGAGATCCAGCGCGATCATTGTGCTTCCTCCGTGGGATTTAACGCGTGAATTAAGCCAGGTTTGTTGGCGCAAGTGTGTGGCCATGAATACAAGCACTCGCAGTACGTGTACACAAACAGGCGTCGGTACTCGCCAACACGCTGCCATGCACAGAAATAAACACCTACTCGGAAAATTTCCCGTGCATGTACACATTCTCTCTCTCTCTCTCTCTCTCTCTCTCTCTCTCTCTCTCTCTCTCTCTCTCTCTCTCTCTCTAACTGGCAAGGATTTTTTTTGTCTTTGCCTTCTTGAAATTATGTTGTTTTCAAACACACACACACACACTTTTATTTCCCTCACTCACTCTTCCTCCTCCTCCTCCTCTTCCTCTCAAAAGGCAGGTCGTCTAATATTCTCAGTCTTATATTTCTCATCCTCTCAGCGGCAGTACTTCTCTCATCCTCTCTTATCCTGTTTCGTTCTCGCTTTCCGCACCCCAACCCACGCCTGCCTGCCCTCGCACCCTCATCCGCTGGGATACACCTGTTTACTTTCACCTTTCCTCCTCCTCCCGTGTCTTTATATCCAAATTACTACCTCTTTTGTACCTCCTTCGGGACCTTTTACTTCCTCCAAGCAGGTTTACCCCGAATTCTCGCGGCCTTATTTATGTCCATCCTTTGTTGGAAAATACTTTTCGAAAGCCTGCAGTCCGGACTGCGTTTAATTTTCCTCCTGTGTTTCATTCTCGGATAATATATTCACTATAAAGTAATACTTATTAAGTCTTTTTTCTGCAGGGAAAGACGTATATTGTTTTTGCTCTATCCTTCTCTTTTCTTTTTTTTTCTTTGCTTTATTTGCTTTTATTTTTTCCAATAATCAGCAACGTAAGTCTTATGTGGTGAAGGTGCCTTCGACCTGACTTGGGGAGGTCCGGCGAAAAACAATTGCCTTCCCAACACAGTCATAAACTCCACACCACCAGACTTACACCTGTCTGAAACTGCATTCCCTTGGCACGTACGAGTTACGCTTTTTCTTCAGCATTTTGGACATGGCTCTTTTCTCTCACATTGCAAACACCGATTCAGCATATCATATGACCCTTCATATCCAAGATACAGCTGACATATATATATATATATATATATATATATATATATATATATATATATATATATATATATATATATATATATGTATGTATATATATCGACTGCCATAAAAAAGGAAATAGTCTTTGCAGCACAATACTCGAAATGTAAAGAATGTCATTACCCTTAATTTGATTGCAGAGGGAGAATTCGGGCCATTCCACCATGTGATTTGATTAATCAACGCTTTTCTGGTTGTAATTTTCGCGAGAAACTTAATTTTTACTTGAATTCTACAATCATCTTAGAATGGAAAGTTACCGTTTTATAAGTTTACACGGAGACGTTCGACGAGAAAAGTAATCAGTGTTAGTTTCTGTCACATGTTTCCTGGAGATGCAGTGTATATGTATGAGAATTTTCTCTAACGCTAAACGAATTGTTTCTTTCCCCGCTGTTGTGTATCTGTTTTCCTAGACCTTGAAGCAAGCAACATTCAGGTAGCATGCAAGGAGCCCCTTCATACCTATATAGGGTGCACCGCGTCCCCTATAACGTCAGAGTAACAGCAGGAAGTATGTGGGAGGCAATCCTACGACATCGTTCCTGTAGAAGGCCGTCTTGCTACAGCAGTTCTGCAGCAGTGACCCATGTTCCCAGTGGCCAGTAGCGCCAGGATGAGACCCAAATGTTGGCCATAATCCTGATGGAGGACGCTACCTAATGCGAGCCACATCTTCGACACGTGTAAACATCTGTGGCTGTTCATGTCAGGTGTTGTCAAATAGTCACGTTTTCGTTACGAATTTTCTGAGTTGTGTTTGTTGGTTTTTACGCGTCGGGCGCTTGTTTATATATACTGAGGCTCGTGGGCGTCTGAATTGATGTCGCGCGGCGTGCGCCTGGAAATTGTGGTTTTGTGTGTTATGGAACGGCCTGGATTTTTGCTTCTTTTGTACGTCCTATGTTTAGTGGCATCGTTAGCCTTCCCGTAGTGTGCGTTTGCCAGGCTATAACGTGTCTGATGCCCGGGTCCGACGCTCGGGAGATCTTTTGTGATGGCAGCTTGGTGGGACATGTGGGTCCGTTTGCATGAAGCTTTGTCAGGATATTTTGTTTTTTTGTCCTTTCTATTGTCGTACAGAGGGAGAGAGAGAGAGAGAGAGAGAGAGAGAGAGAGAGAGAGAGAGAGAGAGAGAGAGAGAGAGGGAGGGAGGGAGGGAGGAAAGGAGTGAAAGATATATATTTAGAGGGGGAATAGAGAGCATTTACTTACATGTACTTACGGCGAGATTTTGTGTCAAAAGATAGGGCCAGCGCGTAGTGCGCACCTCAGGGAAATATAGGGTTACGAAGAATGTTTCTGGTGAGTACCATTTCGTCAGGTGAAATGGAGAGATGGTATGTTCATGGAGTGAAGCCAGCAGCATACCTGTGGCTAAGATAAAAGTACAAGATAGCAACCTGGGTGAAAGAAGTGAAACACGACAGCCACTGAAGTACCGGCTTGCTGCTCAGCCGTCACTAACCCTTCCGATACCCAGGCGTGTAGTACTGCCTACGAGAGAGAGAGAGAGAGAGAGAGAGAGAGAGAGAGAGAGAGAGAGAGAGAGAGAGAGAGAGAGAGAGAGAGAGAGAGTTACCGCTGTATTAGAGCAAACGACTGACTGACTGTATACAGGGCTGGGGTAGAATGCTATCCACCTCAAATTCTATGTTTCAACATAGAATTTATACATCGGTGGACAGAGACCGAGGTAGTTCCGTGGAGGGAGAGGTAGTAGGGCATTGCTGCAAGGGAGAATATTATCTTTTTTTTGTTCACCACGGGGAGTGGTTGAATTAGACGCATCTGGTTTTGAAACAATAAAAAAAAAAAGAATTGAACTAGTAATACAATTCCACTTATACACAAAATGGTTTCTAAGAGTAATAAAATGAATTGGAATGGTGAAAAGCAGATTTATTTATGTAAAAGAGAGAGTCATTGTGAAAACTGGTTTGCGGAATACATAAACGATAAACGGGAAAGGAGGAGAAAGGAGGCAGTAATGAAGAATATCATAGAATACCTGGACGAGCAGAGTTAAAACTTCAATTGTGGTACTTCAGTTTCCTCTTTATGATATCTTTAGTTATCAGATTAACTTCCTCATAAAGTGATTATCTTTTTAGTTATGAGATTAACTTCCTCATACAGTGATTATCTTTTTAGTTATGAGATTAACTTCCTCATACAGTGATTATCTTTTTAGTTATCAAAATTAACTTCCTCATACAGTGATTATCTTTTTAGTTATGAGATTAACTTCCTCATACAGTGATTATCTTTTTCATCGTCGTTTATTATAGGAACAGTCTTGTAACGATCGTTAGATAACAAACCCTCTGTACTAGCAATACAGCATCACATTTGCTGTAAGATGGGTCCCCGGTACAGCCCCGCTCTCTGTACCTGTAGTTCTGTAGCAGCGACGTGTCTGTAGTGGTCAGCATCGACAGGTGTTGAGGAGCACATGTGTTTGGCCCTCTCCCGTTGAAGGATGTACTCGAGGAGTTGGATCCACATCTCGGATGCATTGAATCTCTGGAAATATTCACCAGTTGTCCAACGGCTGTGTTTGATGGGGGTCGTGTTTATTGGATGGTGTGTGTATGTGTGTGTGTTTGTGTGTGTGTGTGTGTGTGTGTGTGTGTGTGTGTGTGTGTGATTACTATATCTTTTCAGTAACTGTTTGCTTAAGCCCGCTCCTCAGCACTTGGAGAAAGATGTTGACAGCTTAGAGTAGGTGTTCTTCCACGGGTGTGTGCGCGTGTGTGTGTGTGTGTGTGTGTCATGGGTCTGCTTCAGCAGATCGTGGCCTGTGTCAGGGCAAATTGTTAGATCGCTCACTCATAAGTATGTTTGAAGCTTGATTGCCTTTCTGATCGCCACCCGTGGGCACCAGTCCTTTTCCGTAAACTCAGTGGATTACCACGCTGGTGGCAAAGAACAGAATGTTTCCTTCCAGTTTTGAATGAACTACCACCACCACAACCACCACCACCAGCACCTGGTGACTGGGGTACCGAGGTGATCAGAACGGTTCTCGCCACTCGAGAGACCGTTCTGAACTACATCCATGTCTAATGTGAATGATCTTCTCATCGCTGGGAATTGTGAAATTCCATGATATTGCCGGACTGGACATTAAACAGTGTCTCCGTAAACATGAATACGGTAAAAAAAAAAAAAATAGGTAGATAATGCGGTTGTTTATTAGACGAAACATCCGTGCCTAGATTACGGTTTACCGGGGGGGGGAGGTGGGGGGATTAATGCAAGCGTGTAATTACGTTCGCTGGATTATCTCTGTCACTGTATGAGAGAAATTAATCGCGGGTGCAGTCAAATTAATCGCTGGGTGTAGATGAACTCGATGCCAAAATGTTTTCCAGAACAGAAGGCCAAAACATGTTCCGAGCAGTGAAATATTTTTTGCCACGGGATTTCACAAGATACAGGAGCATATAGAGATGGGTGGCGATTCTCAACAGCTGTGTACGAGATGTTGATGTATCCAATGCTCGGTCGTAAGCACTCAAGTCTTAACCTCTTCGCGGACGTTATAGTCCCTTTAGTCCATGAGAGAGTGCTACAGGGGAACGTCTCGTAGCACCAGTGTTGCTCTGCCATCCCGCAGCGCTGTCATATATGTACCATTATGTTTAGGCATTATTCCCTACAACACCGGACTCCAAACTTCAGGTTTATAAATGCAGTCCAAGTGCACACGTCCAGATTCATCCAGGAGGTAGTATTGCAGTGGCTAGTAATAATAGAAGGAAGTAGTAGTGGTAGTAGTAGTAGGTGTAGTAGTCATGTACCTATCATTTTCTGAGGACAATGTTCTCGTAGTAGGTGTGAAACATTGCTCTACAGCAAGAGTAATGTATTACCAGACATATATTGAGTCCTTTGACAGCAACCGTGTATCGGTAGTAATGAAGTCAGTCACGTAGAAGCATTCCTTGTAGAATTATCTTTGTCGTAGCATTTCTTAAGTAACAGTCGGGTGGTAGCATATCTGCAGTGAAGATCCTGAAGTAGTTGATCCCTTAATGACAATCCATAGCTCCCCGCTTTGAGCCCGGAGGTCTGATCTTGACCACACTGGCGCTAACTTTAGACTGCCCTTGAGGTTAGATGGGGACACCCTTGGGTACCTGTAGCATGTTAGCATACGCGAAGGTGGCAGCGTCATGGTTAAGAGTCGTACTCAAGGGACAGATACAGTGAATGTCCTGTAAAGACGTTTCCACAGCATTTACCATGTAACCAGCAGTTATGTGCCCGCAGTTAAGTGTTTCTCTCTTGTAACAGTGCCTAGGCAACAGCAGCCCTACAGATACGTAGAGTAAGAAAAATGTGTATCGATATTTTCGGTCAGTAAGTCAGAATCAATTTCATATTTCTTAGTGAGAGGTTTGTCAACCCAGGTACTTACTTGGTGATCATGGCACAACCTACCTGCCTTGCTTGCGTCGTCAGCGGTGAATAAGGATACACACCAACTTTTGCTCAGGTGTTGATATCGTATATGTGGAATTTATAGATGTTATGTATCTTGTTTATTAGATGTCTTGATGTTTGTAGAAACTTGTGTTTGGATGCTCTGGTTATTGATGTGTGTATGGGAGTGGATTCTCTCCATTCAGATGCTGTCATTGAAGCTATTGCCACTTGCGTCCAGAGAGACGTCTTTTGGTGCCGCAACGCGGCTTCCTCAACCAGGAGCCGAGGCTAAAACCTCGAGCTGTTTAGCTGGTTCAGTAAACCAGAAATATTGTATTGGTAGTTTACGTAGCGAGAGTCTCGTGGCGACCATGATCACCTGCTGTGAAGAGCAGATGTTGGCCAGTTCCTGGTGAAGAATGTTAAATGGTTCTGAGGTTCCATCTGTGGCTGATGGAGACGTTGGCAAATGCTCACCGTTTTCCAGCAGCTGTTCTTCCCAACAGTCGGTGTTTGCTGGGGTGTAAATGTGTCCTCCTTAATCCTGTTATGTAAACACGCTGCCATATCAGTTCATATTGCACCATTCTGTATCTTCCAGCCTGTACCATTTACGGGCAAATATTCTGTACCCTACAGACCACACTGTACCGTTCGCGTACCGTCTATACATCTTGTACCTCTCATGAAGCTACGTTCTGTACCATACGGCTTTCATTTCTGTTGTACGAATATTGTAGTATCGTTTCAGAAGGGTCCTGTACCACTGACCATGACTGTGTACGACCTTATGATGGCCCGGCCTTTCAACTTTTGACTTTAAGGGTCAGGTCAAAGACATGGTCGTCATACCCAAAGATTTTAAGCCAGTTTGGTCATGTGGCTTAAACTCCTGCCTAAGAGTTGTACCGTTGTGTTCAAGAGGCGTACCGTCTTGCTTAAGAACTGCAACGTCGTGCTCAAGTGGCAAGCTGTCTTTATAAGTTGATTTGGATAGTTTCTAGTTAAAGATGTTTTTCACGTTCACATGAATTGATGACTTCATGCAGACAGATTGTGTCATATGGACAGTAAGGAAGATTTAAGATTTAGTTTCCCAGTATCGTCGTAATTTCATTAAGCTTTAGCTGCTGTTAAGTAGAAATCGCTGGAGTCATGTGGTACTAGACGGTCATCGTTTGATTTCTCTACAGTGGAAAGGGATCTTTCGAATTCCATATTTTGAGTCGAGTGCCCTCACCATCAGCAGATAAATTTCTGAATATTGTTGTTGCTGAGGAATTACACCTCACAAACGTAGGATCTTAGAAACAATATTATACAGGACACTAGAAGGGAAAATCATCATTTTTTTACGGATGATGGCATTCATTGTCACACACAGGTTCCCTTAGAGGTTCTGAAATCTTAACAAGTGTATCTTTGATCGAGATACAAAGGGCATGAATGCCTCTGAAGGATTTTGCGGGAATACCACTCCTCTATAACATCAGTGTTGTATCGTCGGCCTCAAAGAAAGACCATCACAATACATTTACTGTGATGAAGAACATGATTCACACTTGTCTATTATTTTCACGTTATTGCTCTTAATGAGCATTAACCCTGTCTCATTAAGCTGCCTTTATAGGAGCTGATCTCCTTTAACGACGGTCCGAGGAAGGGATCAGATAGGCTTGAAAACTTCTCCCTTGTAACACATTTACTGAGTGAGAAATATCATGACAGTATCCATATTCACGGTAACATTGCTAAGTTCATATAAGGGCGAAGGCTTCTCTTCATCAACGGTCTGGAAATTCTCGAGCGATCCAGTTTTTAAGGCGCCGCAGAAGCATCGAAGAGTACAAATCTAACTCGATGTTTCTTTTTCATACAAGAGCTGATTATGACACAAGGGAAAAGTATGCCCCAATTGATGACATGTCTGCTGAGGAAGTAAACTTATGCTGCTGAAAAAAAGCTAAGGTATGAAAGGTGTCTGTCTGTAGGCCAGATTGTCGAACGTAAGAAGATCGTAGGAAAAAGGTAAAGACGAGAGAAGGATGAGAGAATTCCTCCGCCTCGCTGTGCGAAGAGAGGAGAGGCGGTATCATAAACCACAACAATGAATAGCTTCCGTGGGCTAGACGCTGCAACGGCGTCTGTTGAGCGGCCGAGTCGGAAGTCTGGGTAAAGTGGTCTTCACGCTCTGGGTGAGGTGGTCTTCACGCTCTCAGTAAGGTGGTCTTCATGCCAGAACCTAACGGGAGGATGATGAAAACAATTGGCCATCTGGTGTGCGCCGCCTAACCTCTCAATAAGAATCAGCTACTGCATTACCCCTCCTCTTTCCCACCCTCAGTCACCTTCTGTCGCCAGAGATCCCTCGTCCCCAAGTCACAGTTCTACCACCACCACGCTGACTAGCTCAGAACCTTGAGGAACACCTAGGTCTCTCCTGGGGGCAGGCTTTCATAAGATGGGTGTTCACCAGTGGGTTTGTGTGGTGCCACTCGTGCGCGTGGTCGTTTGTTCGTGCACACGTGACGTTACTTGCGTGCGAGTTCTTGCTTGTGGGACACCTGAGTTAAGTGTATTGCTCGTAGACACCAGCACATGAGTGTCCTGTTGCAGATACGCTCGTGTACGGGTGCTGATGGTCAAGTGTTTTTTAGTGTAGTAAATCCTGACGTACAGGTGGTTGAAGGCCAGCTCTTTAAGTCCGTCTCGTGTGAGTGCTTGTTTGCAAGTGCCGGTTGGACGAACGAATGAAAAGATTGCTTTAGTGTCTGATGAAACGTGAGGCGTTCACGCCTCCTGGAGGACAAGTACAGCACCTGGGTTGTGCGTTTGTGCATGGGTGTGTGTGTTGTGTATCTGGGGCATGGGTATTCAAACTGGGTTCCGGGGAAATAAATGATTACGATATCCAGGTTTACGGCCTGGAATTTACCTTTGCTGGAGCCGCAGACCATGTCAACTTTTTTCTGTTACATTTTTTAGCGTGAATATGATAGTGATGTTTCAAGTGTTTTCCACAAGAATCATTTGAGTAAAGAATTCAGCTAAGTGGAGAGTTTTATGGTGGCGCATACAGGTGGTACGGTAAGGTTTAATGCGTGAGAGAGAGAGAGAGAGAGAGAGAGAGAGAGAGAGAGAGAGAGAGAGAGAGAGAGAGAGAGAGCAAATAGTGGCGGGTAAAGTCTTGGGTACAATTAAGCCATGCAGTCAGGACTAGAAGAAGGGTAAGGATTTCTTTCAGTAAGATCAGTTTTATCAACCCAGTGATCACGTTTCGCTGATGAGTCGTTTTTGGGGGTCATATAGGAATTTATGACCCAGGGTGTGTAACGAGTCCTTTTTCATCAACCCACATCCAGAAATGTGAGGTTCATGTCCAGGGTACGTTGATGGGCGTGGAGGAAGCAGCACAGGCGTAGGAGAGTAAATTCAAACAGGTCATCAGCAAGTCCGGCCAACCAGAAGATCACCACTGCCCGGACACTGGATATTCCTGAAGCAGGTTCTCTTGGCTTTCGTAAGGCTCTGCTCCGGTTGCTGATCTTTCTGAGAAATTGATTACGTCCGGCGGGATTCCTCGGGGAACAGGGTACGCTTTCCCCAACCACCACACCCTAACCCTGCCCATGTACAAATCTCTTTTACTTTCAACGCAGTTGAGAATACCTTCATATCTGGGTAAGGAAGCGCTGATGAGGGAGTTATGTAACAGCAGTTCTGTAACAAATGATGTTGTGTTGTGCTTGTAACATCCAGTCGACTGCGTTATTTCTACTGAACCAGTCGTATATTACGTCTCCTGTAGCATTCTTACGTACTGTCTCTCTCTTCTTAACGCCAGTCCTGGAACAGTCGAGTGTAACATCGATCCTGTAGAACTTTTTTTTTATCTCAGTGCTGTAGTAAGAGTGCCACTGTATTAGTAACAGTACCAGTGCTGTATCATCAGTGTTAGTAATGTAGTAACAGTGCCAGTGTTGAAGTAGCAGTACCAGTGGTTTAGTAACAGTACCAGCGCTGTAGTAACAGTTCTAGTGCTGTAGTAACAGTTCTAGTGCTGTAGTAAGTGTCAGTACCACATTGTTAGTACTGTCGTCATTGTGCCAGTGATGTAGTAACAGAACCAGTGCTGTATAACAGTGCCAGTGCTTTAGTAACTGTACCAATGCTGTAGTAAGTGTCAGGACCGTAGTAACAGGCGTGTATCGACCAGTCTCACCTGGTTTGGGACGCAGATGTTGGCCACATCCCGGTGTGGAATGTTGAGCAGTTTGAGCCACGTCTACGGACGCTGTAAACTTCGTAAAGATACGCAAGTTCCACATCACGTGAGCCGTTCCCGTTGTCAAGCTGCGGCGGGTGTGTCTGTCTGCTGGTGATTTTGTTCTGTGTTTACATGGAAATTGTGTACATTGGTATAGTTTGTGACTGCCAGAATCTTGCATGTTTATATATTCTATGGTTAGTGCCTTTATATATATATGTATATATATATGTATATATATATATATATATATATATGGCGTGGGTTTACGGCCAGCTGGGACGTATGTGGGGAAGTAACCCATACCAGGTGCTCCTCTGGTAGGGCTACTGCTGGTAGGTGACTTGTGACAGTGTGGCTTATGGTGCTTTGTGGTACAGCTCGCCATTCCACGAGCACGGGTGCAGATCATCCTCCTCCTCCTCCTCTATCACACGCACCAGAGGAAGGCAGAGGCCCATATGGTGTAATGGTCTCGCCTGTGCCCCACATGGTCACAACATTCACCCCTGAACAACACCTGCAGGTTCAGACTCTCGTTCTGAAGCGATTGCTACTGTAGGGAAATATTATGCCAGTGGATCAGTTTCATATTTTGCCTAATTACACGGATGGGTGATAGGTCTTTCGTTTGAAATGTCCCATAATTAGTGAAAAATCTACAAAGTGTAATAAAATAAAAATTATATATATATATATATATATATATATATATATATATATATATATATATATATATATATATATATATATATATATATATTTATACGAGGTGGCGATGGGAATGAATAAAGCCAGACAGTGTGAATTGTGTGCATGTATATATATGTATGTGTCTGTGTCTGTATATATATGTGTACATTGAGATGTATGGGTATGTATATTTGCGTGTGTGGACGTGTATGTATATACATGTGTAGGGGGGTGGGTTGGGCCATTTCTTTCGTCTGTTTCCTTGCGCTACCTCGCAAACGCGGGAGACAGCAACAAAGCAAAATAATATAATAATAATATATATATATATATATATATATATATATATATATATATATATATATATATATATATATATATATATATGTATATTATCACTACACTTGGGGACAAACAGCATCGTTCTGTTAAGATTGTTTACTGTTCATTGTTGGAAACATGTATTACTCGAATTGTTTTCCAGAAATCTTTGTCGATTTTCTTTTTAGAATATCAGGGCAGAAATACACTCGAAGATCTCCCTCAGGGATCATTAAGCTCCTCCTCCATTCATTAGGAGGCTGAGAGCTGAGGATATACTGAGCAAGAGAAAATGTTGAAAAAGTGTTCAGGCCACCAGAAGACAAGTTACTCTTAGAGATGAGAATTTCTTTTATGACTGTCAGAGTGCGTAAAGAGGTGCAAATAATGTTAGTTGTGGAGGAGGTTGAAGTGAAATGTTTATAGAGTTTATTCTCAAACGTATGTAGAGTAATGCTCTCAACGACTCCATTCTGCAAGTCCATAAGTCTTCAGTATATAAGAATATGTTGGAAGTGTTCTGGTAACTATGAGTATGGAAATGTATTCGTGGAACACGACGTTGTTTGGAGAGTTATTGTCTTGTAATTGTCATACGATGTTGTTGTTAATTCTAAGAAGAGCCAGGTAAGGCAAGTCTCGTAATGACCTGGGGTCTCATTGATGTCCTGAGTAACTTCTCTGTGAAGTATTGACCTCCTCCCCCCCCCTCCCCTCCCCCCTGAACGTAGGGTCCTTGATTTATTCGACCCATGAGCCTGGTGTTACGAACCTTTGATCACGACGGTACGACCCTTTGATCACGACGGTACGACCCTTTGATCACGACGGTACAACCCTTTGAGCACGACGGTACGACCCTTGAGCACGACGGTACGACCCTTTGAGCACGACGGTACGACCCTTTGAGCACGACGGTACGACCCTTGATCGCGACTGTACAACCTTTGAGAATGATACCCTGATCAATCACCTGACATGTAAGGCCATTGAATGCAAAGGCCGCACCTAAAGGGTTACACAATCGTACTCAAGGATCGGATCGGAATGCTTCAAGGGACAGTAAGGACCATACCAGTCGTGCTCAAGGGTCGTACTGTCGTGATCAAGGGTCGCATCGATCAAGGGTCGTACTGTCGTCGTTCAATATGGACCATACCAGTCGTGCTCAAGGGTCGGATCGTAAGCGCTTCAAGGACAGACCGTCGTGCACATAAGCCGTACCGTCGTGCTCAAGGGGTATGACCAATATGTTCATGAGCCTCATTGTGCCAAAGCACCGAGACGTTTAGTAGGAAGACGAACCACTTGACTGTTAAGTGTGTGCCGCTCGTCCGGGCCGCGGGTGTCATACACTCTGCGTGTATCATGGAGTTTCTTTATGAACTGCTCCTTCCGTGTGGGAAGGCTACCAAGTAAGGCTGCTCCTGTGTGTGTGCAGTCCTCACCGCGAAGGTGGCCGTCCACCTGTGGATTGTGGCGTCGTGTGAATACTCAGAGCGAGCGCTTCGACGAAGTGGATGGCGTGTGGCTATGGTCATGTTAGGCACACAGTGCGTGAGGCGTACTTGTCTGTTTAGATACTTCGGGGTTTGTCTGATGTTTTGTTGTGGATACACTGGATTGTCTACGGAACTGGGTTGTCTACTGGGTGGTGTGGCTGCAGCTCAATTGTCTGTTTGTAGGCATAGATACAGCAGGCTTGTCTGCAGGTTGTTGTAGATACAACTGGATTGTCTGCAGGTTGTTGTAGATACAACTGGATTGTCTACAGGTTGTTGTAGATACAACTGGATTGTCTGCAGGTTGTTGTAGATACAATTGGATTGTCTGCAGGTTGTTGCAGATACAACTTGATTGTCTACAGGTTAGTGTGGATACATTAGGGTTGTCAGCTTGTTGTGTGGTTAGAGTGGGGCTGACTGTTTGATAGTATGGATACAGCGGGGGTTATCTGTTGTTTGGTGTGGATGCGTGTTGGTGCCACCCGTCATGTCTTGACACTCTGACGCCAAGCATCAGCCACGACCCGAGGCAATATATATATATATATATATATATATATATATATATATATATATATATATATATATATATATATATATAGTTTAGTAGAATGGTATTTTTCTTTCCAGTGAATTTTGAAGTTTTTCGTTGGCTAATTAGGTCAGCCAGCAGAACTAATTACGTAACCAATTAGGCTCAAGGTGTAATCTTCATATTAATGCATACTTTCCCGTTTTTTATGTGGATTTGAACTGCAAAATTTGATGATGCAGACGCACTGTTTCCTTTTTTTTCACCTTCGTTAATGTAAATAATGATACGTTATTAAAGATGATAATGTTAGATGTTACATGCTCCACACATAGTGTAGTGTAGGTGCAAGGGTTACAGCATACTGGAGGTGTTGGGTTGGAAGAAAGAAGTAGTGCGAATCAGGGAATTCTCGTCCAGTAGAGAATTCCTAAAACAAAAATTACTGGATGAGAAGAGATGGTCGAAACAGCTCTCATTCTTCTGTAGAACAGAACAAGTTCGTGGTGAGCGGAGGGAAGTGTCTGGGTATATGGAGAGAGAGTTGAGGCCAGAGAGGACACCAATGTACCATCATCAGATACCACAGTCCCCCACGAGAAGAAACATTGGCAACGTTATCATGGGAAATACGACAATACACGACAGTCATGAGCTTCAATAAATCATATATGTATATATATATATATATATATATATATATATATATATATAGATAGATAGATAGATAGATAGTCCATATAGATGAGCCTCCATATCATTATCATTACACTGTCTTAACAAACAACTGCAATATCTTTTATCGAAATATATTTTGCAAATCACTTGAATATGTTTAGGTAATGATAAAGGCACTACAGTTTATTACAACAATTATGCGTGCGTAGAAAGTTTAGTTTTCCTTAGAGTCACTGGATAATGGATAAGAACAGTAGAACGAATTTGAATGAGTCTAGGATCAAGTAGACTCGAAAACGTGTCGGAAAATATATTAAAAAAAAAGTTAAGAAACAATTAAACAGTAATCCTTTAAATGAAGTAAAATCACGACCTGGTTTCTGAAATTCTGTACAGACTAAATATATTCTCTTCATTAAAGCTATTATCACACGGTATTAGGACCTCACCAAGCTAATTGTGAGACGTAGGAGTCCATCCACACCCGAAGGAGCAGGGAAGGGATTCTCCCCTATTTCAATACCTGTGGGTTAAGATCTCCAGATGTAATCGGATCGCTCCTGGTGCAAATTTCTGCTAACTGCTCAAGCTATCTTTGGTGTGCTTGTGGTGTCTATATAGGAAGGCCTGTATTGAATTCTGTTATTTGATTTAAGGAGCTTATCTTTCGTTATTATAAAAGCCGAAGCGAAAGTAATTACCAGATACTATACTTTTCCAATGTGGGATTAATGACAACTTTGACCAATAGCAGGACAGTACCGCCTGCCTTGTTTCTTGCCGTTGTAAGGTAAGGTGTAACCTGCAATCGCACGTTCTGCAATGATAAAATCTTTAGTTTTCAGGTCTAACGAAGATGCAGTGGCACCAGGTTTAACTTTCTTTTTCAGGTCTAACGAAGATGCAGTGGTACCAGGTTTAACTTTCGTCTTCAGGTTTAACGAAGATGCAGTGGTACCAGGTTTAACTTTCTTTCAATGCTGTTGTCTGCAACTCATAAAATTTGTTGCGTAAGCTGCGGCCGTAATCAAGGCCATCCCGGTAACGATCTATGTACGTATCTTTATACCCTAGCCTGAGCTAGGGGGTGGTGGATGAACAGCTGGATTGACTGTAGGCCGACTGCCGCAACTAGGATTCGAACCTATGCGTTCGACCTCGGGCGGCCCGTGAATGCGTCGCGGTCAGGAACGCTACTCGCTCCACTGCGCAGGTCCGTAAGATATTGTGATATGTGACCGTAAATCATTACTCAACGTCCGTACAGAGAAGGACTGGCCTACTCCACCCTGGGCTGCGTATTTTGACCAAAACGCACATGCAGCCTCTCATGCGCAGGAGCCTACCGGAACGAGCAGGATCTAAATCCTTCAGATGTGCGTAGGCCGTCCTTCGCAAACGTATCGGCCTTCATGTGAGAAAGACTTCCACCACATGTTTACAGGCGCCGCTCCTTCTGCGAACAAAGGTTTGGCTGATCGATCACACCGGCTGACGATGGACGAGTTGCTTGGAAAGGTATTGCCATGTTTTATAGCCTATTTGGCTTGATTATTTCCAGGATATTTGCTATTAGCTGTATAACGTCTCCTTCAAGAGAACCACTGTTGATATTTTTTTTTTTTCTCTCTCAACTTTACCTCTGGCCTCTCGTTCTGGAAACATGGCTATGTAGAGTTGGACATCACCAAGGCTCGTATTGTGTATTCTTCGTGGACTGTGTTTTGTCTTTTCTTTGCCTAAAAAAAAGAAAAAAGATTAAGCCTATTTTTGATGCTGTTTTTAAAAGATAGAGAAGAAGCAAAGTGTTAACCAGTATGTCAGAAAGTATATCCTACACCTGTAACGGGTACAGAACTGACCAGCACTGTAACTCATGGGTCTCACACTCAGTCTGCCAGCCTTTTATGGAAATTTCAACGACAGAGGTCCAGCGGAAAAGAGAAAGAAAAAGAGCATGTCATTATGAGTTCCAGTGGTGTAGAGGGAACCAACAACCCCCCCCCCCCCCATCAACAGTTGCTCCATCTGTGTGACTGATTCGTCTACGTAAACCAACGGAAAAACAAAGCCAGCATCGAGTGACCCAATTCTTCCCTCTGCTGTGCGACCCATGTCGTAGCGAAGCGAAATTGCCTCGCGAGAACCACCTCAAATTTTCGAGGAATCAAACACACTGATTAAGACAGTGAAGCCCAAGGTAGGATTTCATGCGCAGATAATGACGTTGATCACAGGCCAGGTGATGATCAGTTACTCGGGCTAATTAATCAGATTGACCTGAATGATGCATTGCGGGATTTGACCTTACCTGATGAAGATCTGGGGAATTATTTCGATCGCGGCTGAGAGAATAAAACTTGTTCTCTCTCAAGAAACAGTTCTGCACTGGTATCGAAATACGGTGAGGAACATCTCGTTCAGTTTTCTGTAAAAGGTGAATCTCGTGAAACGTTTGGTCAAGACAAAGAAGGTTGAAGATTGTAGGTATCGCTGCCTCGAGTTACCCAAAGATTAACCACAAGAAAACCCCCAAAAGGAGGAGGCATTGTTTATTGGCCCACAAATACAGCAACGGTTCACCGACACATGTTTCGAGGCTCGTTCGAACCAGCCATGAAAAGGAATGGGTGGCTGGCATTTATGGTCGTCGCGAGGAATTGCTCGGGGAAATAAGAAGTCTGATGATTACGAGGAGACTATCAGAGAGAGAGAGAGAGAGAGGGAGAGAGAGAGAGAGAGAGAGAGAGAGAGAGAGAGAGAGAGAGAGAGAGAGAGAGAGAGCACAACATTTTCGGGACTGTAATACCAACCTAGACTTATTATCATTCTTATCTGGATTCCTTCCCAGAAAACCTTTGAGCGCAGGTTATAACAGGATGAAGGATTTCTCAGGGAACATTTTTTCTGAAATGGAGAGACGCTACTAAGGCAATTGGGTATGGCCATATGATGGCTGTCTGCACTTAATGAAACTTCGAAGAAGAGAAGATAAAGTTCTTTCGCCTGGTGAGCCTGACATGTATTATGGAATACCTACGACGTGGACGTTTGAATGATTCATCATGCATCCAAGTATATGCTTCCTTCTTTTGGGTAAATGTTCACGAAGACAGAAATGTATTTTGAGTAAGTTTCCTCTCTTCAAAAGGGGAAGTTTTTTCACATTGTTTACATGCACAGTGGTATAACCATATGCAACAAGCTCAACGTAGCTGCTTGGAATCCCTACGAGATAAAGCAGATCATATTTAGCGTGACAGACCATCTCAATATCAGTCAACGTCACTAACTTTTGTTAAATGAATTAATTTCCGAATCATCTAGTTGAGAACGATGGTTGGTTGCTTGTTTAGGCTAAAGGCTTATCGCGCCAGGCTCGTGAATGCTGTTGACATCAGACTACATCCACCAACAGAAAAGTCTTTTCAACAACCCTCATTATGCATACGACTCATGTTGAGCCTGAGCACCTTCCTGAAGAAGGCGATCCCGAAGCCCCGTTCCACGGGAGTACTAGTGAAACATAACTGACATTTGTTTTACTATTATAGTGGAGAATGAGTTATCAATATCTTCCCAGTAACACTTTCCAAACCTCTGTGTTGCTATGACGATTTATCAGTATGTATATTTCATTTTGATTTACAGGTTTCAAGTTTTTTTCTCATTATTAAGGTTCTGTAAATCATTAACCACAATACCCCTTATATGTGGCTCCTGCATCTTCTGCTCTCCAAGCAGGAGCAGGGTGCTATAAGTTCCTCGACGACATTGCAGGAAGCTCCTTATTATCATTAGATGATGAAACAGCCTTGCAGGTGGAGTCCGGGAACACCCAGATTTATATGTTAAATTACACACGTAGAAGGTGTCGTAGGGATAATGTCGCAGGGTTATTAAAGGTCATATAACGGAGAGACTGGGCGGGGGCAAGCGTGCAAAAGGTTTCGTGGGATTGGGAAGTCCCTTATCAGGTCTCCGGTGGTCCCATCTTCTTTGCGTCTTTATTTATCGGGTGTTTGCAGGTCCCACATACCCGCTAAAAGGGTCTGTGCGACATATAGTGTGTTTGAAGAGCATTGACTTGGTCTTAACTGGGTCTTACTTGTCTATATGCCTCCCTGATGGGCCTCCGTTGGTCTTAACTTGTCCACGTCTCTCTCCATTGGGTCTCTGCTCACACCGTGTGGTCTTTGTTGTCTGGGTCTCTGCTGCTGGTCCTGTTTGTTATATGTTTCTGTCGTCTAAGCTTCTGCTGGTCTCATGCTGGGTTAACACCCCCTCCCCCTAACTGGCATACACGGGAGGAGGGAGATGAGAGAGGCGATGCTGCCCCACCACCTTAATGGAACGGGAACAAGGGGATGGAGACGCCCTTCCAGACCACAGTGAAGAACTTTGGTGGACGAAACAACCAACATCATCAAGTTAGGTCGTATAGAAAATATGATCACCGAAAGCTCACGTAACTGTTGTATTAAGAATTTATACTCTAGTGAGATACAGAATTAACGACAGTACTTATTCACACCGTGTACTGCATTAGATGACTGGATACACAAAGGGATTTAACAAGTACCAGTTGCATAATGTTTATTTCACACCTGACGTAATTGGAAGAATCATAAGGTCACATGACCAAGTCTTAGCTGCATTTATTGTGGATAATCACTTTAGATAAATAACCTCTTTCACTCACATTAGCGAGACATTGTAATTCACATCCATATGATGGGGTATCATAGACTCGTATGAATTACTTACATGTAACACTGTAGTTCAGCGTCCTCTTCTTTAATATCAGAAAGTAATGTTGTAATTGCAAGATAATTTGGTTGCCATCGAGGGTATATTTTCTCTTGGTTTATGCCGCTGAATGCGGAAGTTATATGTCAAGACATGTTAGCAGGTCCTTACCTGTCCTCAAGGCGCGGAATTGCTATGTCCTGAAGTATCTTAATGCTGTCATGATCGTGTGTCAGACTTACATGCAGCAGTATACACGTACGACAGCTGAAATTATCACCTTCATCGTACATGGGACGTGTATTAAGACGTTATGTACAATTTTTCATCGTGAGGGTCTACGTGAGCTGCCATGTTAAATCCATTGTCATATCGACTCTTAAGGTTGGTTAGATAGTAGGTATATTGTTCTCTAAAGAACTGGGGTTCTTTAATCCAACCTGTCGACACAAGTAGTCTGCACCCGACTTCCAAATCTAACACACACACACACACACACACACACACACACACAATGGAGCTCACTGCGGCTCCAACACTAGTAAGATACAAAGTGGAAGTGTTGCAAAACACCAAAATATAAAGAGAAAACAAATTCATAATACTAAAGTGTCTTGACACGTATAAGGCTTGTGGTCCGGATGAAATTTCTCCATACGTGCCTAAGATGTGGACAGAAACAGTTGACGAACCCCTTGAAATGTCGTTCAAGATGTCGCTGGGAAAAGGTAGATTGCCAAGAGAGAGAGGAAGAGGGCTAATGCCATACCTACCTTCAAGATATGGGAAGGATGCTTTAACACTGGTCTCCCTGACGAACGTAGTTTGGGAAACACTAGTGGAAAAGATAATCAGAAAGGAAATGGACGACTTCTTTTTCAAAGAAGAAATTACATAAGTACGAGACAGCAAGCTCACAGGGAAAGATCATGTGAAAAAAAAAAAGACTGATACATAAAAGATAATGCAGACTGCATACAGAAAGTCAAGAAGTCGAGAATATTCAGTATGGAGACAGCGTACAGAAGTTTTTGAGATTTTACGATACGAGAGAATATTCAAGAGACGGGGCCCCACGAGTGTGAAACACCCACCCCGTAAAATACACATAGGTAATATCACCTCTAGTCACCCCATACACATACGTGTCATAAACCAGTAAGCACGACTGCGTGACTCTTGCATTTAAAAGCCTGGTCTGTGACCTCTGCCTCTGAAGCGTCAGGTCAAAGGCCAGATCATAATCCCAATGAGTCGTGACAATGTGCTCAAGGGTAGAGACTCCGTGCTTAAGTAAGGGTCGTACGGTCGTGCTCAAGCGTTATACCGTCGTACTCAAGGAGACCACACGCGTTCCTCAACGGTCGTACCGTCGTGCTCAAGGACCACGCCGTCCTCCTCAACGGTCGTACCGTCGTGCTCAAGGACCACACCGTCCTCCTCAACGGTCGTACCGTCGTGCTCAAGGACCACGCCGTCCTCCTCAACGGTCGTACCGTCGTGCTCAAGGACCACACCGTCTTCCTCAACGGTCGTACCGTCGTGCTCAAGAGGTTAATTAATTTCCTCTTCCATTTCCTCGCGATAAAGAAAAGAAAGAAAGCATTTTAGCTAAAGCCGCTGGACTGGAGGTGTTCATTATTCTTTCTACTCTCGAGGGGAGGAGGAAAAAAATGAAACATTTCTCTGGGAGCGATGCTCCGCGCGGAATCTTTTATTCTACGATGATTTGTGCACCGCGCTCAATAAGTCAGCGCCATTGATTATAAATCTAGTTAGAAAGTACGAGACATCATGCGGGTGCTAGACTGTAATCTGGTGCATCATACATTCCGGCAACACACAGGGGAGACGTGAGCATTATACCTTTCGATGTAGCGTTGCTTTTCAATCTGTGGTTACTTCACTGGATTGGAATAACCTGGAAACAACTTCATTAAAAAATGAAAATCAAGGTATCCTCTCCCACCACCACCTTCTCCTTGCGTCTTTGGAAAATTGTCCGTATGATAACAGCCAGAAACTACAGAAAAATCTAAGAGGATTGATTCTTCTGTTTTTGTGTGATCCTGACGTAGCCAACCAGTTTTATAGAGATTTACATTTTTCAGAACATAAGGAGCTTCGATGATAAGTAAACAGAGTAAATATGAATTATTCTTTTAGCCTAATGCACTCTGTGTAAATCGCTCAATATCCTTACGAGAACTGTGAAAAAAAAAAGATGGTTATATTTTATGGTGTTATGATCCACAAGTCAAGAGTCGCGTCACCTCGTCTGGACTAGGTATGAGGTGTTGTTGACACCAGAAGATGTTGGGAAAGACACGTGTGGTATAGTTGATGATCCTTGGTATCTGCAGAGTCTCATTACACACACGCCACACTGCTGTGTTCAAACCGGTCTCCACTGTGACGGTGCTGGACACCATGGTTGCAGGTTGTTGCTCGCTCGTGTCTTCTGGTGTTGTAAGTACCACGAGCTGGAAGCCACTTCGGGGGTGATCGAGTCATCGAAGTACTTAAAGAAATAGCAAAGACTTTGAGGACGTAGCAGTTAAGTTTGGAGAGGGTAGACATGATCGAAGGATCAGACCACAACGTTGAGGCAGCCTGGTGAGTATATTAGTATTTGTTAAGACTCTCGTGTCTGTCATTGGTGGCCCCGGGTCCTTGTGTTATATAAAGTCCAGTCCTCTGTATCACGTCCGTGTGTATGAAGTAGTTGAATACATTCTTTGTTCTCTGCCTTTTTATTCATGGAAAGGTCACCTTTCCATAACTACCAGATTCCTTATATATGTTAGAAACGGGTCATATTCCCGTGACTAATACAGTCGTTACCCCTCTGATGTTAAAAGTTCATATCCTCGTCATTAACAGAAGCTTAATTTCTGAACATTTTAGTGTTTAGAACTTAATTTCTGAACATCTTAGTGTTTAGATTTCTGTTGGTGTGAGAACATGTAATCGTTGTCCTTTTTTTTTTTTCATCCTTACTTCTTTTCTTCTTGAATATATATTAAATATATATTGAATATGATTTGTGAAATTAGCCTCATAGATCAAATGCGTAATTGTTTTGCTTTATCATTTGCGTAATTTTGGTAAAATGATCATATACTGAATCCCTTGAAGCAAATATAGAAATAGATATTTTTTCTGTATAAGTCGTAGAGTTTTGATAAGAATGAATATGAAAAAGTAGAGAGAGAAAAAAAAAACAGCGGTAAAGAAAATGGTTGTTACTAAATTCTTTACCACTGGGAGAAGGGGAGGAATAGGGGGCCCCTCCATTACTCCTGCCCGGAAGGGTTGAAGGTTGGGAGCCCTAGATCCCCACCACAACCCACCCAACCGCCTGCCCAACCGCCCACCCGCCCACCCGCCCGCCTGCTTCTCTCCCCCCACAACCGTCCCCACTCCTCCCCTCCCTCACCCGCCCGCCTGCTTCTCTTCCCCCCACAACCTCCCCACTCTTCCCCTCCCTCACCCAGTAGATGAATTAAATTTTTTTTTTCCGTTGTTGTTGGTTTAGAGAATTGTTGGTTACATTAAAGTTGCTCACTGAGGAAATTATATAACGTCATAAAGTTGGTCAGAGTGGGAAGGGTGTAGTTATGTGTTCTATAATTTGTACAGAGGAGCTGCCACGTATAGGAACATTTTTTATATAGTAAGGTTAATGACCAGTGTGTATAAGTCTCTGTGATATGGATTGAGAACGAGGACGATGAAGAGGTTATCGCAACAAGCGAATGACTTGGTTGTTATTTGCTTGTTCAGGTCAGACTCTTAAAAATTTTACGTTGCCCTTTTCTTTTTTTTAACCGGAATTTGTAAGTAATGGTTACTTGAGGGGAAAAATGACATGTGGGCTGTATAGGATTATGTAAAAGTATACAAGAAACGAGAGCGATCGACTTAACAAGAATTCTGTGGAGTATGTTAAAGGGCACCAGACAGTATCATTGGAGCTCAGTCCAGGAGCTGGAGAGACAGGTGAAAACAACAATACTTTTGAAACAAGCAGGATAAGCGGTTATCTCTGTGCGTTGACACCTGCGTCAGGGCAAAATTTCGCCTTAGGTTCTCTCTCTCTCTCTCTCTCTCTCTCTCTCTCTCTCTCTCTCTCTCTCTCTCTCTCTCTCTCTCTCTCTCTCCATCTGTCACGTCTACTCCTAACTTTAAACACGCCATGTTAGTCTTCAGTCTGTTACATTCCTAAACCTCGTACCCCTGGAACAGATGCCAGGCGTTCCATAGGCTTAGAAGAGAGAGGAGGAAAAGATACACCCCATCTCTGGAGATGGACGACAGGTGGAGAGCCTTCTGCTCCTTCAGGATATTACCGCTAGCAATCACCTTGTCTCCACATCCATCCTGATGACTCAACTACGAGCTGTCGGGTACTGTGGGCCGTCGCAGGGGGGGTAGTTGTAAGTATGCACTAGAACGTAACATGTGACCATGAATAAATAAACCCATGAGGATTATAGTTCCTCGAAGTCCACCCACAACAGCCTTTTGGAATGTCCACCCAAACCTGTGATTGTTTGTATGTTTCTGTGTACTTTATCACTCATTTGCTAATTGGTTTGCGTTTTAACCCTTTTATTTTCCTGGGCTGTTTTTTCGGTTCTGCCCTGTGAATGACTAGTTCTTTTTTGTGGAGATTTACAGATTGAATAGTGTTTTCTGTCTTCTTGATATTGCCCTTATGCTGGAACTGTAAATTATTCGTACCTCAATTGATCAGGTGAGAGAAGAGCATGGTAGAGGAAAGATTTGTTAATTTGCTGAGGGGGTTACAGGGTCACACTCCCTCACTACATTTCATCGAGAATTCGATGATGGTCGTTCAGTTCTCCAGACATATTCTGACACGGTTCCCTCACAAAAACACGGCTAACGAGAAGACTACGTAGTCTCCACTTTGCTTCATCAGTCGGGTGGGTGTCGTACCTCTTGGCAATTATCCACTTCAGTCAATATTTAAACTAGAGTTTGCTCATCTCATATTTTCGGGAAACTTTCACTTCATCTTGCTATCCATTTCAGGTAAGTTGACAACGCTCAGGAGAGACTCGCGCCGACAGACGGAGAAAACGATTTGCTGTTGTATGCGAAGGAAGGTACGTACGTATGGTCCTAATGCTTTTCTTGTCTTTAGCTAAATCTATATATTTAGGTTTCTAGGCAAATAATCTGCCAAGGATAGAAGAATTATCGACCGAGGATAGACGAATTATCGACCAAGGATAGACGAATTAGGATAGACGAAGTATCTACCAAGATTGGACGAATTATCTACCGAGGATGGACGAATTATCTACCAAGGATAGACGAATTATCTACCAAGGATAGTCGAATAATCTACCAAGGATAGACGAATTATCTACCAAGGATTGTCGAATAATCTACCAAGATTGGACGAATTATCTTCCAATAATAGGCGAATTATCATTCTTGGATAGGCGAATTATCTACCAAGGATAGACGAATTATATACCAAGATTGGACGAATTATCTACCAAGGATAATTCTCTCTCTCAGGTGAGTATCCTTTGTAGTTTCAGACGTACACAGAAACACATGTAGTACAGGAGGTTTCCTGAAGCCTTGAGTATGACGTTACGACCCGTGAGTATGATCCGTTGACCTTAATTCTCACTCGTAAGGGTCAGGTCAAAGGTCACGCCATCATACCCTAGTATCCAGCGATCGTGTTCAAAAATCTTACCATTTTGCTTGTGTGTTTTCCCAATGAAATACCCAAGTTTTCAGGTGTTGTTTTCTCGATAATATAAAATCGGAAAAATAATACTTCTGAACAAATGGGAATCACGTTTAAATAATTATTTTTTTAAACATCTCTTTCCTGCTTCATAAAAGTGATTACCAAAACTGACGAGAATTTAATGAACAGAGGGATTAGAAAAAAAAATATGTAGGCAAATAGTAATGGCAGTCTATATTGTTATTGCGTAATGAAATTTTACTGATAGAATTACGTAGTTGGGAGCCGAAAATGTGTATGTAGGTCATACACCAAGTAATTTTAAGTTTTATGGAGTGACCCATCGAGAGGAGTCTTGCCTAAGTACCCCGTTCTCTTTTACCCCTCCTGTTCATCCACGATTTTCCTTTCTTTCGTGTCGTCTGCAATACTCACCCCCCTTCACACTTCCTGCAGCAAACCATGGGCCCTTCATTTTTTGACCCAGCAGCTTCCTCAAGTCCTCCATGAACTCTGTAGGTATCAATCGTGATGATGAAACGATCGCTCTATGAACTGGTCAAGTGGTTGTGAATATCGGTTTTAATCAAGCGATTGCTTCATGAACTGGCCAATTGATTTTGTTTTCCTGTGATGCTGACGTAGATTTTTTTTTTGTGATTTTACGAGAAAAGAAAAAAGAAGAAACATGTCAGCGTCGTATCGGCAGTGTTAAAGTCGTCAGTTTCTTCATCATGTTTGGCTCTTCAGCTTTGCTATATGGCGTTGGTTTCGATCCCGTAGACATAAACTCCTCAAGGTATAGAGTATGAAACATCATCTTGAGTCTTGTTGTTTGGTCTCCCCAGCGCGACTCCACGACCCCTAAGTACGATTGTGCGCTACGACCCCTGAGTGCGACTGTGCGCTACGACCCCTGAGTACGACTGTGCACTACGACCCATGAGTACGACTGTACGACCTTTGAGTATAACAGTAATACCCTCATGTACGATGGCATGACCTTCGAATCGACTCGTAAGGGTTAGGTCCAAGGCCAGATCATCATCATCCTACCTAAGAATCGTATCGGTTTGCTCAAGAGTCGTACCATCGTCTTCAGGAGACGTAAGGTCATGCCCAAGGGTCGTAAGGTCGTGCTCGAGAGGTTGAGGACGGAGGTGGCCTTGACAGACCTCGTGTTTTCTCCAAGTTTAAGTTCTCGTTGATGCCTGAGACTCGGTGGTAGACAGGTAGATACTACGCTCTCTCCTGGTGCGATGGTAGATAGGTAGATACTAGGCTCTCTCCTGGTGCGGTGGTAGACAGGTAGATACTACGCTCTCTCCTGGTGCGGTGGTAGACAGGTAGATACTAGGCTCTCTCCTGGTGCGGTGGTAGACAGGTAGATACTACGCTCTCTCCTGGTGTACCCGTGGGAGGTTAGACAGCCAGGCACTGGCTTCCATTGGTTTGTCCAGAGGGGTTAGAACGTCTAGCCAGGCACCGGCCTGCCTTGGTGTACCCAGAATCGTACGACACAAACAAGGGGTCACCTGCTGCTCTTTAATGACCCGTGACGTGACTGCTTGATTGTCCATAGTCATCGTTCACTGAGGATCACGAGAAACCACAGAATCCCTTGTTACCCACCCCGTCGTCTCTCTCTCTCTCTCTCTCTCTCTCTCTCTCTCTCTCTCTCTCTCTCTCTCTCTCTCTCTCTCTCTCTCTAGGGAAGGGAATTTTTCATAGTGGAAATTCACGTTCCTCTCGGCTTCTGTCTTAAAATATTAGACATGTTTTAACCAAAAATTCTTTAAGGCTGCCAAATTCCACGTGCCTCTACTAACATACTCTCTTTTCTTCTTCTTTTCGTCTTGTCTCCCGCAGGTTACATATTCCCATAGACTTATCTTTTTTATATTTTTCCTAGTATGACGGTCCACCAAATGCTGAATATCTTCTTTCTCATTTGATCTGTTTCAAAACTTTCTTATTTTACTGTTGGTAAAAGAATGAGAATTCAAGTGGCAGTAATGATCATTTAGTAGTACGCTCACATTTCCTATTTCACTTTTTTATATGACACGAGCCTTTTTCTACATCTTTTTTGTTATATATATATATATATATATATATATATATATATATATATATATATATATATATATATATATATACACCAGTTTTTTGCGATGTCATTGAGCTGTTAGATAAAAAAATTTAATTATTATCAGATGCTTCATTATGAATTATCATCTGATTATTCGTAAGTGAATAACTTGGTCAACACCACTGTACGAATTCCATTTCATCAGCTTCCCACTTTGAGAACAACAAGAGAACTAATTTCCCTGATTTCACAAGTAATATGATTTATTAGCAGTCTGGTAAGTCTTTGTTACCAGTTTACTGTGAACCGGAAGCGCCAGGATATTAATTACTAATCAATTCTCGATTTATCAGAGGTGATTTTATTGTGAGACTCAAATAGACTTTTACCTCGCCAGGTCACTCGTGCCTGACCCCTCTCCTCCCGCAGAGCCCTATGTGTGTTTGTTGTTTTTGTGTTGCGCTCCACAGTTGCGTTGCCAGAAAGTGTATGATCGGTTTGTGTTGTGCAAGCTCGTGTGATGGACCAGCGTTTGACGTGTAGTGTTGAGGGAAGCGGCTGTCGTGTGTTGCTATGCTGACCAAGACTATGTAGACCTTTGTGGTCTGTGAGGCGCAAGATGGGATCAGGAAGGAGGCATCAAGAGCGGAATGACGTCCCTTATCTCCACAAGCTAAAGGAAGGACAAGGAAAGACGTATGTGTATTCTTGAGAATCCGGAACAGAAGAACAACTGGAAGAGACGCATGTGTGGAGGAATGTCAAGAGGCGTTACCTCGATAACAGAGTTGAGGACACAGTGGGAGATGCCATCCCTGCTGTATACCAGACCTTCTTGGTCGCCCGTGATGTGGTCATCACAGACCAGCAGCACCAAACAGAACCTGGAGAAGCGAGAGTGATGTGAGTGACAGAGGAGACTTTGAGACTTTATATGATAAAGATTCACGGTGATAAGAGGTGATGCCTATGTGTAGGTAAAGGTATCTTTCTATATTGGCAAGCAGGCAACAAAACACACACACAGACATACACGCACAAAACAGGACAGCACGCAAGGCCTTGCGCTCTGTTTGCTCCGAGAGCGTCAGCATCTCATAAATCTTCACTCGGTACGGAAACATATTAGAGGAGAAAAAAAAAGTGTCAAAGAAGGTGAAGTTTAATAACCCGAGCTTGTAAACTTTGTACCATCCATCATCCACATGTAAGTCCACTCATCAATTACCCTCCTTAATCAGTTATTAAATTCTCAGCCTCCTCGTGAAATATTTCCCCCTCCGAAAACTTCCGGATCTTTTTTCTCTTTTTATCCTTCGTATTGGAAGTCGACGTTGGGAGTCAACAACCCGGCGTGCATGAGGATGTAATATATTGCTTCTCTTTTTCCTGTCGAGTGATGGATACGTGTGTTTCTTGCCGTAATATTTCCGAATATTTTGTGATGGATCTTATTAGGTCGCCTGGACGGTGTGGCTCAGGTGGGTGTTGGGATAGTGTCCTTTCTCTCTCTCTCTCTCTCTCTCTCTCTCTCTCTCTCTCTCTCTCTCTCTCTTGGTCTGTTTCATCTTGGGGTCAGCGTTCTTCTGACACCTCATTCTCCTCCTCACCCACGTCGAGGGTGACCTCCAGGCTGGCTGTTTCACCCTGGGTCAACGTCTTCCTTATCCTCACCCATGTTAAGGTTGATCTCCAAGCTGCTTCCTCTTGGGTCAGTGTCATCTCCGGCCTCACGTATATTAAGGTTGACCTCGAAGCTGCTTTGCTTGGGGTCAACGTCCTCTTTATCGTCAACATTAAGGATGACCTCTAAGCTGTTTCGCCAAGGGTCAGCGTCCACCATATCCTCACCCACATTAAGGTTGACCTCCAAGTTTCTTCCTTTACGAGTAGAGGACAGTGGTTGTAATTGCAGATTACAACTACATTTTCTACGATGATTCATGCCAAAACTTTGTTCAAGTGTTCTGCCCTCTCCCACGATTGTTGAGCCTTCCCTTACTCGAGCGGAAAACGCTGAAATGTATGAAGAAAAAAATCTATATAAAAAGAATTTAGAAATACATAAAAGCCGAGTCTGCACGCCGCTGTTACCTTTGTATCAAGGTTACAAAGTCATTGGTCACAGTCTATTTGAAAGCATTACTGTAACTACTGTCCTGAATCTACAGTTCTTCCTACAGCTATCCTGTCGCAGACGTCTCGTAGCACCAGTGCTGTGGTAGCAAGGCTTGTCGTAGTGGCACGAGTGTGGCGAGCAGCAGCAGCATCACCTGGTCTGAACCGCAAATGTTGCTTTCATATCCTTGGGGTAAGAATGTTAGGTAGGCTGATGCAAACATTTAGCCGTCGTAACTGCTAGGGGAAAATGTTGGCCAGATCTCTGCAGCTGTGCTTACCGGAACTGTCTGCTGTTGTTTTGAAATGGCTGTTTGCCCACGGCTCCTACCACCACACCCGCACCGTCCTGAACCCCGACAGTTTGCGTAGAGTTGATGAAACCTTTTAAAAGAAATACTGACGGAAGCTCTTTCTCTTCATTCTTTGTGTCCCCTCTGTTTTGCTGCTGCTTCACAAATTCCAAGTGTACCTAGAATATTATAAGTTTCTGATTTGTTTAATCTGTGGGCGCTTTACTCTTGCCAAACAGAGGCCTCTTTGGATATTCTTTCGTTTGCCCTGTCTTGTAAAGGTGATTTTGCTTTCAGATGGACGTACAGTTTTGTCATATCACGTTATTGTGAGTGTTCCTGACCTGCCTCTATGCGAAAGCCCTACACCATTATAAGAATCAGGAAGTAAATTCACCCAATAAGATAAACAATCGAGTAATGGCCACCTCACACGTGCGCACTGATGGTTTCAGCGTAGTGTGCGCGCATGCGTCTTAGAGTTATCGCAAACGTATGTCTAGAACGTCCTATCATTAACCCCTGGCTCACGACGGTGCGTCCCGTAAGCACGACGGTACGATCCTTGAGATGGGCCAAGGCCATCGTCCTCACAGACTGTACCGTCGTACACGGAGTTCGTACCGTCGTGTCTGTAGGTCGCACCGTGTTACGAAATTAAGTTATATACGAAACACACCGTTACGTTACGTTAAATGAAAACGAAATTTTTAATCCAGGCGTCACTTACCCTCGTATAATGTGGTTTGCTTAGTCGTACTGTTGTGGGTATCCTGTCTGTATTCAAAAGTTGATTCTCAAGGGGAAGAAGGACCCCATCCACAATGCAGTGAGGGGCCCGCAGTTTTTTGATGACATATTTTCCACCCAGCAAGTGTCTATGGCTTACTGTTAACACGGTGACACAAGCCGTGGAAGTCGCGAAAAGTTTCATGTAGAATTATTTGACACACTTGTACATGTACGCCCGTACCTACACCATCATGTACACACACACACACACACACACACACACACACAAGTGGTCGTTAACACACGCCCACACACAAACTAAGGGAACGACTACATGTTTAATAAGGCTTCGTTCGTGTTAGCCTCCTGACATGTTGGCTTAAATTTTCACCTCATTCTCAACCAAGATTTCGAGATCAACGAATCACATTTGTACATAGTATCTAGAGAGCAATTCGCATACAGAATCGACTTCAAGTATAAGGCCATGTCCTCCCCCATGAAAGTCATCGTGAAATACGTGATATAAATCCAGTTTTGATTCATATTTCTGAGAGATATAAAAGAGAGCAGATGTGGGGCAGGAAATTAAAATGTCTTTATGCTCTCTCTCTCTCTCTCTCTCTCTCTCTCTCTCTCTCTCTCTCTCTCTCTCTCTCTCTCTCTCTCTCTCTCTCTCTCTCTATCATATTGTTGACTGAATGACTGTAAATATAATAGGGCGGTGAGGAGGACTACCACCCAACTTAGCGTTGCAACGTGACTAACGAAGGCCAGTACCCTAGGTGTCTTCATCATACACTTGAGATCACATCCATCGTGTCGTGTTTTCTGTGACAAAACCTGGGACTGCCATCTCTTGAACTTCTCCATCGCCTTTTGAAGACCTTTGTCTCGTGAAGAATTTTCTTTTTCGTATTTCTTTGACCCACACAACTTCGTCTCTATATACGTCCTTCTTTTTTTATGCTTTCTGAACACGGTGAATTAATCTGAATTTCTTATACAGCGCAGAACACATTCAGTAATTGAAAAGAATATATGAATATCACGTTATCTTCTTTGTCTGAATATTCTGAAGTATCAGGGCTCGATTTGAATAAAATGAGAATGAACTCAATTCAGCCATGATTACAAAAGTGGCATCTGGGGGATATGCCTTTGTTCAGGTTATATTCATGACTACACTGCATATATTAACTTTATTAGTAAGTTATTTTTTCGGGTCAAAATTATATTTTTCTGGTAAGTGAAGCAACACCTGAATATCATATACTTTACCGTGTGTTACAGCCTTTGTGGATGGTGTTCAATCGTTCGAGTAAGATTCCTTGAATATGGCTGGGAAAAAAACGTACATTATGATCTGTCAGACGAGACCGACTTAACAGTTACAATTTCCTGTTGAAATATAGCCATCCTAAGGTGATTTCCCGAGGGGTTTCAGCCACTGTCTATGATCTTTTTACCTTTTGTTTGCGTCGCAGCGGCTAACGAGTGCTGAGAATTCGTATGACAAGACTCTAGTGCTTATTCATTTTCACTGGAAGCTCTGTATGTGATACCATTTCTCGTATCTATCTTTGAAATGTGTGAGATGCTCCGTGGGTGTGTAATGGCACAGTGATTCCTCAGCGGTTTTATCGAGAGGTTATTACGTGAGTTGGTGAGGAGGGGGAGACCGTATGAGTCAGCAAACTGTTGGAGAACAAGATGGAAATTGTTTACAACTGTTGTCTACAGATGATGCAGGGCAGTTTGGTGAACGTTTTATTTAAAACCGTTGGTTACTTTGTATGTATGTATGGAAGACAGTGGTGGAAGTAAGCTGTGAATATGAACGATTTTTGTTTCCTATAGAATTGAGCTCTTCCAGCGTATCTTCAAATACGGATGGATAATTAGAGGTTTAACTCGAGTCTCTACATTTGGAGACAGTCGTAGAAGAGAATGTTCACTGAAGTACTGAATGTGTTTTACTCTAGAGACAACTCCATCCGTGATCGAAGTAATGTAAGAAATTATCTCATGTAAGTATCAAAGGTAATTATATTCGTGGTTGCTCTGCATGATCATAAAGCAGTAGTGTGTGTGTGTGTGTGTGTGTGGCTCATTGTAAACTGATGTAGGATGTGAAAGTTATGAGATTAGTTTGGAACTGAGCGGAATTATTCCGAGCCAGCGGGTCATTTGTGGCCGCTAGCACGCCAAGCGTTGATCCATGATCATATTACCTGATTTGGGCAGAAAATGATGCAGTCTGAATACCTCGAAAGTCGTGGAGGATACACACTTGTCAGTCCGGTTTTTTAATCCTCACAACTGTCGTGTCTGACGTGAGGACTCTTACGAGACATGGCAGACGAATCGCGTCGAGGTGAATGAGGTTATCAAGGTACTCCGGCAAAAGTGTGACGAAAGGATCGGTTTATTGCTGTGGCAGGTTTAGACCCAAGCCACACACAAGGTGTTACAGCGTTGATCCAGACCTACACACGTTTAGTGCTGTGGTGACACACACCTACAAAAAAAAAAAGGGGGGATGCTGCTGTGTCAACACAGACCTACACACAGACCTACACAGGCTGTTGCATCAGATGTACCTCACCACACACAGACACATGCTGTGGCGGCAAGAGCTCCTAACATCACAGAAACCTCAGCAGTGGGCTCCTCTTTCCGCACTAAACACACAGTGACGCTCACACTCTCGGCCTAGAATGATCACACACGACATAACTTATGAATCCACAGGTCATTTTTGCTCTCGAATATTGCGTATGAATGTCAGTCATGTTTTGTATGCAAGACATGTATGATAACACATAAAGCATTTAATGCGATGATGTTTTCTTTTATTCTAACAAAAATGAACGCGTCTCTTGTGTTCAAAACTTGCCGAACGATCATCCTCGCCTTCCCGCACACTGAACAATCAGCGTTGCGTTAGTCACTGGTATACATTCCAGATCACTTGTGTTCCGGCGTGAAAAGTAGCGAGGGAGAGAGAGAGAGAGAGAGAGAGAGAGAGAGAGAGAGAGAGAGAGAGAGAGAGAGAGAGAGAGAGGGAGTTGAGCGTCAAGTTTCCTGAAGCTGTTAGATCCCGCTGGCTGCAGATTAATTACTGATTGAAGCCGATGATTGATGAGGGGGCTGGTACTCGTTCAACTGATGGAGCAATATTCCAATTCTCGTTATCATTAGATTTTTTTCCATACATGTGACCCAGTTTGAGGGAGGGATTTGGAAAGCATCATTTTGTGTAGAGTGGATCAGATATCAGTGTATTCAACTCGTGTAACAGTGCTGACGTGTTTACAGTGGTTTATAAGAGCAGTGATTTCAGATTTGATAGTTTTATCATGAAATAGTTTGTAGAACGAGTTTGTATATGTCATCCACTTATCAGTGGAAATGATTGATAGACTAGGATTAGATAAGGGAGGAAAGGCCCTTTATCAACAATATATAAATATATTTTGCCGTACCTCTGCGACATGAACTCAGGGGAATATTTTTCCTAGATGGTATTTTCCTCTTTTCACTGACTCCCGAATACTTTTTACAACAATTATCGGGTTGTTATCTTAGCTACTCTGCATTTGTCTCTCTCTCTCTCTCTCTCTCTCTCTCTCTCTCTCTCTCTCTCTCTCTCTGTATGTCTGTGTGTTACTACCTGTTTGTGCATATAGTCACAGGGCTTTGTTGCACTCGTAGGTCTTTTTTGACTTCATATCCGCGCAGCTTCATCACACAAGTTTTTGACCTTTACAATATGTTGCTCTATTCTTGGAATCGCTTTCTCTTCGCTTCGTTTGCCCCTCACGAGCCGACAGGAATGTTGCTGTAGAAATGCCTCCTCGTTTCTCTCGAAAACTTCCCTTTGCCCTAACTTCCTGGTGTCCCCTGTTGTTATGAACTCTCGTGCAACTTCAAAAAGCGGATCTTCGTTAACGTCATCATTATTTCCGTGGTATCTGTCCCCCGTGATTCTTCTTCCTTCTCAGGTACGAAGCTGAAGGAGTTGGAGGGGAGGGGAGAATGAACGAAATCTGCCAGCAAAGGTTTGGAGGGTAAGGACATTTTTGAGCCAGATGTCTTCTGAAGCTGGAAGGTTGAGGACCCATGAGGCGAACTACAGGTTTCTTGTGGTGTAAGGGGCATGATCACCATGTCCCTATGAGAAGGGACACTGATAAGATTAATATGACACATTTGATCGCACAGAGTTGCACGTTTGGACACTCGGGGTACAGAGAGGAGCATACCAGGTGATGAGGGAGAGAGAGAGAGAGATGGTTTTTCTAACTCGGGGAAGACTCGACCTGAGACCGTAAATGTCGTTGGTGTGGACAGAGAACGAGCCAGGTCTTCTGGATGGTGGCGTTAATAGTGGGATAAATGTCGTTTCTTTGATGACGGTGATAGATAGACAGCCAGATGGATAGATACATTGATAGATAGATAGTCGATCTGGTATTTCCAATAAACTTCGGCTTCATTTATGTCGCGTTAAGATGAGAGGACAGAGAGACAACCCAAACAAAGCTGATGAATTGATTCGGTTCAGTTTATGGGACGTTGAGCCTTGTTTGCACTGTTTGAAATCTAGATATCTCTGTTTACGCTGGGACAGTGGCTGTTATTGGGGAGCGAAAAAAAAAAGAATTGGTAGTATTGGCATATGAACGTGTGTGTGTATAAGTGAATTTATTAGTTATATACGTTCATTTTCTGTATTTATCGTTGAAGGAACCCGCTCTCTCTGACGATGATAATTGACCACATATCCTCAGTATGTGTGTGGGACATTAAAGACAAGAATTATGGGAAAAGAGAAGAGATATGGAGGCTACGTTGTGATTTTCGCCGCTTATATTACTTTATAAAAGAATAATGATAATCCTTAGTTTGGATAATTTAAAAATGTCAAATACTTTTAGTGTTTATAGTTTATCAATTGTATACGAGCCTTTTTTTCAACGTTCCCAGGTTGACATACAGGGAATTGGATTTTAAAGTAAAAGAAATCCACGGGATTGAAACTGGAGAGTGATGTATAACGTAATTCTATACACAAAAGAGGAAGCGTCTTACACGACAAAAGAGCCAGCATTATACACGTGCAGTATAATCAAGGCGTCTTTCGGTAACGGAGAAGTTACGGTGTCTCCATCAGCCGCGAACCAAGGAAACGCAATTGCCGAAAAGAAAAAAGCTTTTTAAATTAGAGGAAGTTGCTACGTCTCTTGTCAAGTTTATAGACCATGATGATGAAATGGTTGAGGTTGTGTGTGGAGGGAGAGATACAGTTGTTTGTACTTCCTAAACACACACACACACACACACACACACACACACACACTCTCTCTCCTCCAGGTAATAGGTACATAATAGATTGGATGAGATGATGAAAGGATGTTTTTGCCTTGCGATCTCCAGGGTTAATTGGCTTTTAAGTCTTTCTTCTTCGTCGTTGTCTTCGTCTGTCTGCCTGTCTGACTTCAACCATATACTAATATATATATATATATATATATATATATATATATATATATATATATATATATATATATATATGCTAGTCGTTTAGGCATTTTGTTGCACAGGATGAAAGTTTCTAAGGAGGAGAAATACGTTCGCTTCGCCTCATTACTCAAACACGGGCTAATCCACTCAACAGGTACCACCTCCTGTACATGATTAATGTGCAGTCGGGTGTTGCAATATTTTCGTGCAACATTACCCTCACTTTTACCTAGTGAGCTAACGACACCTGACCTACCCTGTTGTGAGAACTGCCAGGTTTACGCCTGGCATGACCTCTTGTCATAGGACGGATCGTCTGCGCACGAGTCTACCCTGGACCCCTGTCATATGACGGTCCATCCACACACGAGAATGTCACGAGCCCCTGTCGACCCGTCTACACAGAGGACCAGCACGAGAGACTGTCATATGACGTCTCGTTAGCACAGAAAATTTGACGTGTGACGCTGATTGATGTGTTCCTCTCTCTCGATCAGTTTGTGTGGTCATGGCAGAGCGAGTTCTTGAAAGTTTTTGGCATCTTGGTTTGTGTCAAAACAAAAGGTATTCTTACCGTAATCAGAAAGAACTGCGAATGTTGTTACATTCGTGTGTGTGTGTGTGTGTGTTTGTCTTTATGTATGTATCACCGAAACAGAGGTGCAATAGGAGGGCTAGCATATCGTTGTCTGCCACTCCCTTTGTACTGAGAAAACCTGGAGAGGTCTGGTTTACCCTCCCCCCTCCCCTCCTTTTGATACAATCAACCCTGAATATCCAGTTCTTTGCAGTGAAGTTCCACTAACAATACCATGTCATCAACAAAAGAGTTCGGTCGATTGTTGCCGCCAGCGTCTGCTATAAAGCATTAAGCTAATTCCCCTTCAGAAGAAAAACATTGACGACGTTAAGTAGGAACATCTTAACACGTAGGGAGAGAACGTGTTGCTTTGGTGGAGCTCCGCTGCCTAGGTATACCACACCTTCAGACTATGAAATTGGACAGCTCATGTTGGTAGCCTTTGGTCTTCCTCTTTCCATTGATAATCATGTCATCCTTTATCACAAATATTCGTTTAGTACATACCTCGCTTTCCATGCACCTATTTACCTCCTTTTTGGTATAGTTTTCTCCCCTAAATCTTCACTCTTATTCTTTCTATGGTCCTTATATCCTCCTCTTTTTATTCGTACACACCTGTTTAATTACCTAGGACTCTGAATTCAAGCCCCTTTGCCTTCCACACATTTCTGTTTTCTCAAGGTGCAGCATCTTCCCCCCCCAAACTCATTTTTTCCTCGGGTAAGTGGAGGTGTAACATGCCAGACTATATCGTGCCAACGCACCACTCCAACCCAGCACCAACCAACACTCCTCCCTCCCTCCTTCCCTCGACTCGGCTGTCAGACTTCGTCAGCTCCAGCACCAGCGTTACTGCATATATAACTAAGGCCCGCATATGCTTCACTCCATCGCCGGTGGAGCAACTCTGGCCAGTGATTCACAGTAATTGTGTGAACATTTCCAGCTTATTCTGTCCATCAGAATTATTCTAGGATTTATGTTGTGAGTACATTAAGTTTATTTTTTCTTTTCTGTAAAGCAGAAATAGAAATTTGCAGAGTGAGGCGCACTGTGTTGTCTACTAGGAATATGTTGAGATACAACCTTGCGTCAACACTCGGTATAGTCGTGGATCAAGTCTTTCTGGATTCGTTTTCTCTTAACGAAATGAGAAGCGTAGCTGCAGATGTGTATACTCAACCCTGTGGGTCATAAAGCTCTTGACTTTTACAGTCAAGGGGGGTACTTATTGATCGTGGATGTTGACCTGAACATCATTGTGACCACTGTCACAGGATTAGTAACCTTCCCAGCCTCTCTCTCTCTCTCTCTCTCTCTCTCTCTCTCTCTCTCTCTCTCTCTCTCTCTCTCTCTCTCTCCTTCCTTATCACGGTGTCTGTTCTCTCAACACCACAAGGAACTCCCCCACCAGACGCCCGTCCCTCGCCGCAGTATTTCCCAGGAAGCTGCACATATTTCCCTCAAGTTTATGGCCATTTGGCTGCCTTTAATGCCCTCAGTAGCTGAGAAAAAAAAAAAGAACAGAGGCTTTGCTAACTGCTGTACCTCAGACACACGTGTACACACACACACACACACACACACACACACACACACACACACACATACATTTCCAAGATTGATGTCTTCTTAAATCAATTCTTGTTTTCTTTTTTGCATCTAGGTTGTCTATGGTAGGTGGGAAAGTACCAGCAGATGGCTGCAATATTAGAACTTTATATCCTGTGGGTCTTTATATATATATATATATATATATATATATATATATATATATATATATATATATATATATATATATATATATATTTTTTTTTTTTTTTTTTTTTTTTTTGGGGGGGGGGGGGGTTGTATATCGTGTTGTAACCGTTCAAAACTGTTACGACATGAATATTAAATCCGGGCGTTTTTGTTTTTTTTTTTTTTTTTGTGGCGGGAGTTTAGGCGCAATAAATCCTTTACAGTAGCGACCATTTGTGAGTCTATGGTGTGTATTGACAGCCGGCCAATATTGACTGGTGACCACTGTTGGCTGCAGGACGATATTGACAGTCGGCCGCTTTTGACAAGTGGACAGGACAGACAGGTGGATGCCGTCGGCCAACGGCTGCCCCGAACAGATGGACAGTGTCGACTAATGGCCTCCATTAACAGACGGACGCCCTTGACCAACGCAGAACTACATGCGTTGATTGAAGACTTGGAGGCCCCGCTTATCTCTGTTATCAGTAGGTCTCTCTGAGAGTCGAAACTTTTGACGGATGGACCTCCCGTTTTTGAGAAGGGGACTCCGTTTTCCATGGACCGATATATTGTTACTGATTACGCGAGAGGCACTTGGGCGCCAGCCAGTGATACGCGAACGCGATTGAAATATGTGAGGTCTTAACATCTGGGGTACTTGTGATGTATTGGCACTACTGATATGCATAACATACCTCACAGTTGTGGCCCAGTTTGCTCAAAGCTGAGACGTCACCTGGTTGAAACTAATGAATCTTTAGCTTCACCATTGCTGAATATGGACGAGCGTTTACAGCGTATCTCCAGCAATCTGTTTCTTACAAGGAAAATAATGGTAAATTAGACAGAGTACTTCTGTTATTTCTCTTTTACGCTGTGATGGTAAAGTGTTTGATGCCGAATTTTCCTAATCGGTCATTGATGATGTAATACTTCACACTTCGCGGCTGGTTTAGTTGATATCATTCACGCTGTGATTACTGTTTGAGGAAAGACCTGTTATCACTCGCTAGCAATCTTTTATACACACACACACACACACACACACACACACACACACACACACACACACACACACACACACACATACACACACACGCTACAGGCACACACACACACACACGCTACACGCACACAAGACGAGAGTGAGTTTGACAGCAGAATGACAGGGTACTCGCCGCTTTCCTGGCGCCTGTCACCAGGTCTGGAGATTGCACCTCACAATGTGCTGACGGAGCAGCCGGATTAAATGTGGAGGACCTCCAAGTTTCCAGGTGATGAGAAGTACCCCCTTTACGTCCCATGCTGGGGTAGAACACCCACGTCCTGAGCCGGGAAGGAGGAGGACACCTTCCTACGTCCTGAGCTGGGGAGGAGGAGGACACCCGCCCACGTCCCCAACTGGCCAGGACGCCTACGTAACATCTTCAGACGGTGAGGACACCCGCATCACCAGCTGACACAGACTCGTGTCTGTCCATATGGCGCGATGAACCACGTCTCCGGTTGATGGAGTTGACAACTCCCTCCTGAGCTGGTGGCCTATATATATATATATATATATATATATATATATATATATATATATATATATATATATATATAACCCCTAGACCCGTTTTGAGGGGATCTTTTAGCATCATGTCTGCGCCACAGTCAGTAGCTGGGGAATTGATAAAGAGTCCACCAAGCCGAGAAGTTCCTCGATGACATTTTACCACTTTTATCCCAGTGACGATTTTTTCTCTCTCTCACTTCTACGTGCGATGTGTTTATCGAATCACGTTCGTTTTGAACATCTTCCACGACCGCTCATTCACAGACTACGAACTCTCAGTGCACGGGAGTTGATAGATACACCAGAGAGTGAGACTTTCCTTCTTACGCATGCGCACCACCGCACGAGCCTCGGAGAATTAACGGCACCTGGAAACACAAGACCGAGGAGGTGGTCTTTCCAGGACACGAATGATTATCTCGTGCGATTACCTCGGCGTGGTGGAGGGAGGGAGGGAGAGAGAGAGAGAGAGAGAGAGAGAGAGAGAGAGAGAGAGAGAGAGAGAGAGAGAGAGAGAACCCTATCCAACCCCCTTACAAAATGTTGACATGATGAGAAGTAACATCCCTGACGACAGAAGAACTAACTCCAATTAGCGGAAACCGTAGATCCCTTTCAAGAGTAGCACGTGATCCCATTGCTGACGCCGGGGGATTACGATCAGAATCGGTAACCAGCAGGGAGCACCATGGACACCACAGAGGAACACACCCGACGTTCGCAATCTGGTTATTTTCGGCTGACATTTTTGACCTTGTCTTCTGGACAAACACCCATGCAGTTCACTTGTTTCTTTTATCATCGTCAGCTGCTTCAAATTATGGAACTGTCTCACGTTCTTTAAAGCAAAGGTCGTTGTAGAATATGTTATCACATTGATTTCAGGATTTGTGGAAGAGTTTTGTGTTACACTGAAGAAGATAACCATGTTCATAATTCTTTTTGTGTTGCACGTTCGTAAATTGTACGAAATGTCTGTTCCATCCAGCATCATCATTAGGGTATTCGAGTCACCAGTGATACAGCATCGAAGTCGTCCCCTTTAAATTCCAGTGCCATTATCTCTGTAATTGATAGTCCATCAGCTGGAACGTTGCCTTGAACTCTGCGTTTATACCTTCCCTTAATACTATGCAATTCCCATCAAAGTCTACACAGTAATTGTCGGGTCTTCCTGAATTCTTAATTGTGATAAGTCAATTCTCATCATCTTCCTTGACAATAACTTTGTTTGCACGGCTTCAGAACTCTGAAAATAAGTCCATGAAATTCATGATTCAGTTAGCCACCCTGCTTTGAATCTCGCCATGCTGTGATTTACAGATCTAATATTCATAAATCTCGTATTGACACATCTACTTCTCGTCCTTATTACTTTGAATCGCTTCATTGGAGTTTGAATCGTAACCTCATCCTTCTGATTCATCTTAAAGTAGAATCTAAACCCACATTGTGAGTCTGTTTATCACCTAGTCTCACTGTTGTCACTGAATCTCTCCCTAGTGTATCAACTAAGGAAGGTCACGGCCCTGCTCCTGTCTCCGTAACCCCTTAAGCGCGACAGGATGACCTTTCGTTATGCTTGCTTGGACTGTGATCTGACTCACAGGGGTCAGGTTTAAGGCTAGGCCAGCATTACCTAGAGTCGTAGCATCATTATCCCGGGTCATAACCTCGTGCTCAAGGGTCAAATGCCGTGTGTTCAGTGGTCAGAGCGTTGTAGTTAAGGTTGCTGCCATCGTGCTCAGATCCCCTTTTTCTCGTACTCGAAGAACCCACATCAGTCAGTTTTGAGATCTATAGTCATCGATGATGACAACAACTCCCTCTTAACAGTTGTGCAAACCTAAGGTTTATGCCTTGGTTTTGATCCACAAATATGATCGTGAATTGAAGACTTGTTCTCCGTTTTACTCCGAAGTTTCGAGTTTTATGGATATGTGTTTTAATGAAGCATGATGTACGTCAGAATAATCCCAGCTTGAAAATGTATATTTCGGGATATCAACAATATAAAGTTTTCCATACGTTTACATGGTAAATATATAGGATGGTGTTATTGTTTGGACTCGTGATTTTAATGTATGGTATTCAGGTCAAAGCTGCACATGTACTATACCCAATTTATATATATATATATATATATATATATATATATATATATATATATATATATATATATATATATATAGAAATGTTAGTGATAAGAGATTCATATTTTACTTCTATAGCGTTTTGAAATTATTAATGCAGGCAAATTCGATGATGCAGATGATGAATAAGCAATAGGACTTGAATTACCATATCATATGTTTTAGTTTCTGTATTAGTTTATTGTGTGTTCCTTTTCTAGTGACTCTTTTGTTATAGTTCTTGTAACATCAGAGGAATGATTGGAAATGAATTCATTCCTTGAATACAGCAAAGGAAAGAGTATTTCTTGTACTTTGAAAGTAGCGGAGGCATTTGATGCCGTAGGCAACTGACGAACTTTATACATGCCATGTGAGCTCTCTCTCTCTCTCTCTCTCTCTCTCTCTCTATATATATATATATATATATATATATATATATATATATATATATATATATATATATATATATATATATATAGATAGATAGATGTGCTCATAAGTCATTATGTTGACGCTGTGTCGAACTTTCCAACCCAGTGTTATCAGGGGATATAAAGAGAAGCTTATCTCCTACGTAAGCCCACAGCAGAACGAGCTTATCAAAGCTCTGTTTCAGCTCGACACGCCCAAGGTCGCTTGGCGTTGTCGGTGTGGTGATCTCTCGAATCCACCTCCTCCTCCTCCACCACAGATGGTTCTGCTTAGAGGCTTTTGGGGGGGGAGGGAGGTGATGCTCCTCCTCGACTCTCGTTGTTACCAAACCACTTGTGATCTTCAGCTCCTTAACTTTCTCTCCCGTGCGTTTTTTTTTTTTTAAAGTTTTTCAATTTGGAGAACATTAAACGTACTAACTTTACCTAATGCTTGTGACATTATCAGTAAGAGATGCGCATCTCAAACTCCCTAAACTTCACCGGGGACGAGTGGATTTATCAGGCGGTGTGGGATGAGCTTTTTTAACTTTCTCTAAAGCTGTAAAGCCATTGGTGTTTTTTTTTTTCTTCCTCTTCAACCCGCATCAGCTTCTTGGGAGGAACGTCTTCCGCTCTTTCGAGAAAAGGGAATTTTAGGATCTAAGTTCAAGGGAAGTGTTAATGTTTTTCGTATTCTTATTAAATCATGAAAGTTATCATTAACAGTGTGATGTATATATATATATATATATATATATATATATATATATATATATATATATATATATGTATATATATATATATATATATATATATATATATATATATATATATATATATATATAAATTGATTGATAGGTAGGTAGGTAGGTAGATAGATAAGTAGATATACGTCTATCTGTGTGTTGTACGATAGGTTAAACCAGTTCATACTTTACCACCCAATGGCGCTATCTGACATTACATATCCCGGTTCAGTAAGTTCCCACACTTCGTTTTTATACATTCAGCTGGCGAGATCTCGCGCCACTCTCCCTCCCTCTCTCACTTCTTCCCTTTCGCCTTGTTTCTTTTCGTTTGTAAACACATCACGTGACTTCGGAAAAGTTTCCTTCGCTTGCACGCAAACACATCCTAGTACACGCTCTGTACCTCAGCATATATATACGATTTCGTTTCAACATCTTCCTTGCTTGCTTCCCCTTTTATGCTTGATGATCAGTGACTGAGATTGATGCCTTTGGATTAATGGTCAAAACTGATGGTCTTGGTTGATAACGCATCATTGATATCTTCTCGTCATTGTTGGTCACAGCTGATGACCCAGTTTCACGACCTGTGTTTACGTCCCTTGTAGGAAACTTTAGTTCATATGTTTGGTAAATGGTTGGGTCATGATCGCTGCTGGCAATTCATACCCGCAGAGCCCTTTGTTGATAGTCTGAAGCCTCTGTGTCGTCTCGTTTTAAGTGACTTGAGACTCAACTTCCACCTTTGTAACGAGCCATCAACCACCTCCCCCTTTTCAACATCGCTAGACATCCTCATCTGATCCACCCGAGATTCTGTTATGATTTTTTTTTTTTTTACTTTCGACTTCCATTTCTGTTCTATTCTCCTCCTCGCCATTTACCCGGAGATTATTGGAGTTCCTTCTGACTGCCCCTCTCTCTGGATGACGTATATATAAGTCCACGCGTGATGTTTCTCTCGTCAAGTAGCCCCATCTATGGCCAGTACCCGCCTTATCTCTCCCTCATGTGCCTTATCACGTGCACCATCGCAGCTACGAAGGTCCGCCAGTGTTAGTTCAAAGGAAATTACCACCGGATCCCTGGTCTGTTGGGCCTCCTCCTCCTCCTCCTCCTCGTACTCCTTCCTTCAGTATCCTTCTCGAAGATTTCTTTCCCCTTCCTCTGGCAAGCCTTATCTCCCCTTTGTTGTCCCTCTCTCTGCTTGCCCTTCTCCCTTCCCCCCCTCTTCTCCTCTCCACACTTTCATTGTCTCCTCCGCCACATTATCTCACATTAACAGAGTCTTATAGAATCACTCGAGGCGACTTGGAGCTGGGAATATTTTTCCGACACTCGGGCGATCCGATACTTGAAGTCTTGTTATCGGCTGCGAAGTGTTTCTGGCAGGAAATTGCGTTTAGTCCCTGATGGGTTGTTGTCAGAGTCAACTTTTCCTCTCTTTCCCCCCACCCCCCCCCGTGTGGACAGGGGAACTGCGCATCGTGTTTTCAGCACTAGTCAACGGCTCTTGCCGAATGCATAGACCCAGTTTTCCTGAATGTTGACGTGTCATGCACGAAGTCGGTTGGTTATGGCTCTTGTTACATTGCGCACCTACCAATTTCATTACTCAGCACACACACACACACACAGATCCTTGTCTGGCAGAATGCTTCCTGACGCGCACATGGTCAGAGGGATGTTTTTAAGCGTTTGTTCCTGAAGCGCCTGTCGACAGTTGTTGCTGTTTACAGTGTCAAGGAAGATGCACGTGTGTATTCCCACACCAGCTGGCTGCCCCTTCCTCCAAACATGGTAGGTCTTTACACTGTCAAGCAGTCTGCCGCTTGTGTCAGGCCTGAGAAGCTATGTTCCCTCTGTACAGAACAATTGACAGACGCTAAGAAGGGAAGGCAAAGATATGCTACATGAATTTGTTGATTATTTGTTCATCAAAAATGCTTGCAGACAGTTTTTAGACAGCAGACGAACGGCCTCAACCACTCCAGTTAATTGATATCTGTTCCATCTTTTGTGCCGCCAACCACTGTAATATTTCTCCCACGTATGTATGTCCAGAAAAGTTTCCACTCTATCTCGTCAGGGGCAGACGTCATCATTAGTCCCTCCACCCCTTGGATCTCTCACCTGAGGTTCGCAGCTCACCAGGAATGGATTATTCTCATGGGATTCATAATTTCATCATATGCAGTAGCGGCATCAACGCGTTTCCTTGCTCTCGTCCCTTATCTTACTTAGAGTTCTTCCCACAGCCTTAGACATCCTCCTCCATATTCTTCTACCTCGACGTTTTCATTTGTTTATCCCCTTCTATCTTTTTGTTCTTGTTAATATGTTTACACTCGTCCGCCTCACTTGGCATCTCTTCTCCTTTCACCTGCGTCCGTCTTTTTCACACTCCCTCTTTTCTCCCTTCCGTACCGTCCCGTCCCGTCCCTTTTCCGTCTGCCCAGGTTTGCTTTGGAATCCCCCACCAACAAGGTGTTCCGAGAGAAGTCGAGTCTCAGCTTCGTCCGTCGGTTACAACACAGACTTCAGACGATCGCCCCGTAATTGGTCCGTGAGGGAGAGGTCTTGATGGTCTTCGATGGCCCTTGGTCGCCATCCTTATCGGCCTGAAGACCTCCTCTTTCCCCCCAACGAAGGAGATGGTGAGGTGCGAGGGATACAGAGCGTTTTGTATCCTCCGGGAGATTGATGAACTTAAGGAAGCCATGGTAGAAACGTAAGTGTTTCGAGACTCCGAGACGGACGAGACGCGATAGTGCTTTCGGTGCCCCGAGACCATCATTATTAGACTGCCAAGTTGTGGGATGTATTTCATTTTCACCACAAAGATAAGCCAATTTATCGTGTACTCAGTACCCATCCTATGGGGCGCGGCAAAAAAAAGAAGGAAGGATTCAGAGTACACAACAGGTCTTCAAAAAAAAAAAAAAAAAATGGGCCACAGTGGCTGAACTACGTAGTAAAGTTACGTGATTCGTAAATTGTTTACATGGGGCAAGGGTAGGATGCTCTGGTGAAGAATGGAGGCTCGTGTATGGTTGTGCGATGTTGACGTCCATGTGAAGGATGAGAGTAAGCATGTGAGTGATTGGGGCAATAATGCTGTTGGGATTACAGCTGAGCTTTGTTTGTGTGAAGTGGAAAATGCGTAAAGTGGAAAAGTTTTACCGTGATTACTATTTGTATATTACGGGGGTGGGGGCAGAGTTTTACACTCGTTTTGACATCTCTTAAAATTGCACATATCCTCTAAATATATATATATATATATATATATATATATATATATATATATATATATATATATATATATACATATATATATATATATATATATTATTTATTTATTTATTTATCTATTTATTTATTTATTTATCTATTTATTTATTTTGCTTTGTCGCTGTTTCCCGCGTTAGCGAGGTAGCGTAAGGAAACAGACGAAAGAATGGCCCAACCCACCCACATACACATGTATATACATACACGTCCACACACGCAAATATACATACCTATACATCTCACTGTATACATATATATACACACACAGACATATACATATATACACATATACATAATTCATACTGTCTGTCTTTATTCATTCCCATATATATATATATATATATATATATATATATATATATATATATATATATATATATATATATATATATATATATATTGTTCAATAGGAAGATATAAGCTTTATATTTCCATTCATGTATGTATGTAGGTACGTTTGCATATGTCTAGTAATATTGTATTATATTTGTAGCTGTGCCAACAGTGTCGAGAGAGAACGAGCTCTTCCCGTGCCGCAAAGTTTAAGCCGCGCGAGACAAAAGAGCAATACAAAAACAGGTATTTTGTATTGGCTGCATTGAGATCGAGTGGCGGCCGATCCTCCCTCGCTTATGATGCAAAACATATGCAGTATCTCATGGTGAACGTCCCTTACGTTGACAGATGTGGTGTGCTGCCTGCTGGCTGATGGGAGTGGCTGTGCAGCAGATACCGCCAGTATTGTTGGCTGTGTTGCAGAACCAGCAACCCTCTGGGACGCTGGGGGGGGAAACAGTATTGGTTAGCTAGGAAATGTTTAGATAATTTTTCTTTTTCCTTTTTTGGAACATGGAAGGTTATATATATATATATATATATATATATATATATATATATATATATATATATATATATATATATATATTCCCTGGGGATAGGGGAGAAAGAATACTTCCCAAGTATTCCCTGCGAACATATATATATATATATATATATATATATATATATATATATATATATATATTCCCTGGGGATAGGGGAGACAGAATACTTCCCACGTATTCCCTGCGTGTCTTAGAAGGCGACTAAAAGGGAAGGGAGCGGGGGGCTGGAAATCCTCCCCTCTCGTTTTTTTTTTTTTTAATTTTCCAAAAGAAGGAACAGAGAAGAGGGCCAAGTGAGGATATTCCCTCAAAGGCCCAGTCCTCTGTTCTTAACGCTACCTCGCTATCGCGGGAAATGGCGAATAGTATGAAAAAAAAAAAGATATATATATATATATATATATATATATATATATATATATATATATATATATATATATATATATTGACTACACAAGTCCCTGATGTCAGTTGTGAAGGTGAAGTCGTACTTCAGTAGGAGTTTATATTGTGTTATTTAACATGTAATTAGTAAAGTTATTTGAATCGCAACATCACATCAGGAGTACCGTCTTGTGTCAGTGATGGTAGACGCCAGACGTTACTTCTGTTGTGATGTTAGGATTTAAATGTCTTTATAAATTATAGGCACCTGATGAGGTGGATTGTCTCCATGAAACATGTTGTGCCACATTTATGGAAAAATTACATGTTAAATAAAGTTATATGAACTCGTACTAAAGTGCAATTTCGCCTTCATATATATATATATATATATATATATATATATATATATATATATATATATATATATATATATATATATATATAATATAGGGAGATTGTGAAATTGAATTTGCTATAAAGCCAGATATATATGTACTTTGAGAGGGGGTCCATTAATACCTCATCGTCCTTTAATAATGACCATCTCATATTAATAGTTACTCATGATTATTTCCCCCCTCTTTTTTGACGAGAACAGGGACGAGCCAATTAGTGCTCCTGTTAATCAGGTCGATCAAGCTGGGGGTAATGGACGATGAGCAAACATAATCTACCCTACTCCGAAGCCTTTTCCACTGTATGATACAGTTCCAGCAATTTTTGTCTGGAAATATGCCCTCGATCTATTAATCCCCCGCCCTGTTTGGGGTAGCCGGTACCATAATCTTTTTTTTTTTTTTACGAGAGCAGTGCAATTTTCCCCGGCCTCGACCGACAAGACTGCAAGTGGCAGATTGTAAGCAGTGAACCTGATGGATATGCTAGTTGACCATCTCCCTTGATAAAGGAAAGGACGTGAAAAGGTTAATGTGATAACTATGGGACTGATAACATTGTTGGTTATGAGGGATGAGCAGGACTGTGATGTGGGAGGAGGAGGGGGGAAAAGAAAGAGTTTAAAGTAGGAGTGTTTCATCCCGATCAATTCCTCATGAAAGTTTGATTGGAAAATTGATAGGTGAAACGAAAGCGATCACAGCAGTTAACTGTTTAGTCAATGCCGCTGTTAGTTTATAGGTCTACATCAGGGATCGTGTTTAGTGTCACTGTTCACTTGTAGGTAGGGAAGTTGGAAAGGGCAAAGCAATGGACCTTGGAAAGGAAAAGATGACTGCAAAGCCTTAGAAATATAGACTTGGAGAAGATAGTCAAAATAAGCTGAGTCGAACATGTACAAACAACGAAGATTTGCGTGTGTTTGCAGAGAGGAGAAGTGTGCTCTTAGTAATAGCGCGAAGACAAAAAAGAAATGACTGGATAGAACATATACCGCGAGGGGGAAGTCAGCTGAAGGATGTGCCAGAGGGAGGACGTAGGGACAAAAGAATAAAACACACAAGGAAGAAAGAGGAAATTTGTGTCTCATGAGTTGGGGTGAGGAAAGCTGAAGATCGGATCGTTTCAGAGCTGAAAATCCCAGACACTGGAGCTGTTGTGATGTACGAAGAACACCAGAGATGAACGATGAAATTACTGGTTTAGATCTTAAGTATTTGTTACGGTAGTTTACCAGTGAGGAAATTTGTTGTACATCAATGATCCAATGAGGATGGTAGGATTGGCATGTAGGGCCACGGACAGTGGCGGTAGAACAGGGATGATTGTATGGGAAGACGAACATTAATGTGAATAAGAGGGATGTGCTTGAGAACGGGAGCTAGGATTGACATATGAGTGAATGAGCTGAGGAGAAACAAGTTACACAAGTTATGATCTCTACTCAGTGCCTCAGCAGTGGCCGTGGAATAGAAGTTGAGGCATCAGTAGGGGAGTTGGTTGAAAGGCAAACGAAATGCTGTATTTCTAACCACTTCTGAATGACGGTACAACCCCCTTGAGGATGATGGTCTCGTCTTTAACGTAATGGTCAGTGAAGGGGTCGGGTCATAGGTCACGTCATCAGAGAGTCATTCCTCCTCCCGTCGTGCTCAAGGGGTTAGAGAGATTAGAGGGAGGATTGGAAGCCATTGGTTGGCTACTTCTGTAAACACGGATACGGATGCAGTCATAAACATTCTCACAGACCACTCCAATTTATACCTCCACCGCTTCACATGCTTTGGTTCAGCTTCCTGAGTGCTTAGGGAACACCTGAGAAGGGGGCTCTGGGGCAGGAAGTTAAGGTAAGGATATATATATATATATATTAGTTTTCCTTTCTTGTACCACGCTCTTACCTGCATTAGCGAGGTAGCGCCAGGAACAGATGAACCAAATCTTCGAGAAAAAATCTCCAGTCTAGTTCCTTATTTTCCTCCGTCTTTTGGAAAGTTTACACAAGAAGGGACTTCGAACACCCCGCTTCCACCCGACCTAGTGGCCTTGTACGACACGTGAGAGATACCTGGGCGCCATTATTTCCTCCCTAGCCCCCTCCCCCTCCCCTAACCCCCTCCGTCCCCAGGGATGTTATTATTTTTTAGTACGTCACCTTAGGACCACTTTTATGGGACTTCAGTGGCTTCAAAATCCTCGATCTGCGCAGCAGGGTAAGGCGGGCTTCTCAGAGGCGAGAAAATCCCTCGATGACACACTGTATGTATACATTTCCCATCCGCTTACAATGGTTCAGCCTCGTCGAAGGTGAATCCGCAAACATCTGCCCAGGGCTTTATATATATATATATATATATATATATATATATATATATATATATATATATATATATATATATATATATATATATATATGCTCTTATACCACTTTCAGTGGTGTGAGCTGGCTTTAATTATTGCCGTCGTTTGTGGCCGACATTCATACAGTTTTTACGGCATGGGGAGCCACTCCACGCTAATTACACCACAGTAATGTTGACCTGATGGATGGCATTCTGAACCGCTCTGACGGTTGGTGATGACACGCACAGACGGAGAAGCAAAACCCTTTTTGATACCTTATATCCTTTTATCTACCATCTACTCTTCCCTCCTCCTCCTCCTCCTCCTCCTCTTGCTTCCGTATCTCCTCTTCTCGCCATTCCATCTCATTGACTCCCACCCTCGATATCCCTGATCAGTCCTTCCCTTCTCCCTCCACTTTGTGTATCATGGGTTCTTCCATCAACCACAGTTCCCAAGACAGGTCAGTCTCGGTTCCTGCCGCTGGCACAGATGAGTCCTGGAGTGTGTAGTTGAAATTGCTTGTGTGGGAGGGAGGGCCTGGTGGTCTCCCATGACCCTGGGGTCTCTCTCTCCTCATCAGCCAAGACGACACGTCATCTCTCTCCGACGAAGGCGAGGAAGGTACAAGAGGCTGTGGGCCAGGGGGATCTGCTTTCGAAATTCTTGGACCTTAATGTTAGGGTTTAGATATACTGGTAATAGCATCCCAGTGACGTGCTCTCTCGATGGCCAGTTGTGTGGAATTATCTTACTTTTATTGTACAGGGAAGGAACGCTACCCTTGCGGAACCCTTTCTCTTGAATTTTTTGGTTGTTCTGACTTTATTTCTCTCGAAGAAACGTCCAGTCTTGACATCTTCAAACTAATCTGAAGACTAGGTTGTGATCAAATCACCCTTTAGTATTATCTCTTTCATGAAACGTATGATACTTTTAGTCTTTGACTTTTCACTGTAACCCACTTCGCTTGATTTTGGTACCATCTTTTATTACCTTTCTTTACACCTTATCCGTTAATTCTTCGTGCTTCTTTAAGAGCAGTGACTTGATAGCATATTCTAGTTTAGACCTAATATACCATGTGAACAGTTTGCTGAATATTTCTTTATCCATTGTGCTTAAATGCGAATTTGATATTTGCCAGCAGACAGAGTGTCTGTGTCACCTTTACAGTCTCCTAAACCAGAGGCTCTGACCACGGGTTCGGTACAATGTCGACTCCTAAGCCCCTCTCTGACAAAGAGTCTTCCATCGTATTTTCTCTCAGGTGTTATTTGCATATATCAAGGCCTTCTCTAACTATGACCCATCCTATTTACTCTACCCGTATTGAATGTCATCAGTCATGGGTCCGACCCACTTCGAAATTTGCTTAGGTCCCCTTGTAAGTTGATGCAATCCTCATCGCTGTTTACTTCCCTCATGGCCTTGGACTTGTCCACAAACGTATCCATGCACGAATCCATCCCTTCTGGCAAGTCATTTGCCTAGATGAAGTACAGATATGACATGTCGTGAAACATCCCACGATCTCGATGTTTGCACAGGCAGCCGAGACTTTGGCGTGATCACCAGCTCGCCCTAACATCGTTCTCTCCTCCTCCTCCTCTCTCATCCTCACCTGTGGCATTCTTCTCTCAGCCTTCCACACCCTCCCTGTTCCTCTCTTCCTCCACTTCGCTAACGCTCCCTGAGTGTGCTTTACTGGTGGTTTTCCTTTAAAGTAGACGACGGAAAACCGCTTCTTACCTCAGCTGTGGGTAAACCCATGTGCACGGTGTCTCAAAAAAAAAAAAAAAAGAATCAATCTCGTTCCTTCAGGTCGTTTATAGCCTGCAGCCGCCCATAAGAAAAAACGCCTCGGTGGTCCTCGATGACCCACCGCGATCGCTTCCCCCTCGCCAGCGTGGCGACCTCCACCCGCTGGATCTTATTTCAAGAGTGATGGATGCTCGTGCGGGAGGCTATGACGGGGGTGTGAGGGGTTTTAGCGGCCTAATACAACCATCTGATTATCCTCGATGGTGGAGGAGGAGGTGGTGGAAGGGGGTTGTGTGGTTTGGTTGAGGTGGTGTGTTGGAGGAGGAGAAGGAAGGTGTGTTCTTTGGTTCAGGTGGGCCTCGGTGTTGGAGGATGGGGACGAGCGTGGGTTTCAAGGCAGGAAACTGACTGATAGTGTTAAGGTTTGTTGTCCTTTTATGGTTGCATGGCTGAGTGTTGAGTGTAGAACCCTCTCTTGAAGAATGAATAGGGAATTATACACACACACACACACACACACACACACACACGTGAACGTGAAGGGCGCCCATATATGTAGGTAAGGTCCTGTGCTGCTAAACCATGTGAGATTTTGATGTCTATTGCTCAGCCCAAGACTGTATTAAATCCATGTTCATCCACGTTCTGTGAAAGTTTGTATCGGTTCATAATTCTGATGATTTATATTGGATTAACTGCCGGACTTTTGAATACTGCTGATCTGATCGACGCTCCGCACAATTTTGAACATTGGAATAGGTTCCTGCTTCCCTGTTAATGCCTTTAAGTACGTTCTGAACGCTCTTGCCAACGCGCTGTTGTACAAGCCTTGAGCACGACGAGAAGATACGTCTGCATGACTTAGAACGATTCGTTGATATGATGGCCCAACCCAATATTTGACCCTTAAGGGTCAGGTGAAATACCATGTCGTCATACCCATAGTCGTCCCGTTGTGCTCAAGGGTCGTACCCTCGTGCTCAAGTGTCATTTCGTTGTGCTTAAGGGGCTACATAGGAATGTCATACGTGCATGACTAGTTACAAGACGACGCAAATGAACTACCACCACCACATGACCTACGTACCTTCCACCGTCCTCAACCCCGTCTCCCATACCTCACAACCCAATCCTGTCCCTTATCCCAACCCCACCATCGAACCCCTTTACCCTCGCCTTTCCCACCAGTACCACTCCTCCTCCTCCTCCACCACTCTTTCTCTCCCGCACTTCCCCTCACTCCTTCCCCTCTCTTACCCAACCGAACTGTCCTCTCCAATGTCAATCTCTCGGACAGATATCGGGAATTTCCTCCTCCCCCCCAAATGTTTTCCCAGCCAGTGAAAACATCAAGAACTCTTGAAACACGTATGTTATTGAGGGATTATACGACGGCAATATTTTCCCCTCTCCCTCGTCGCCACTAGATATAGAGTTAATATCATGCAATCCGAGGTAATAGCACTCTGGTCTCTGAACATACACCGTGAGACGCTAAGACAATCACATGATTCCTGTCAGCACACACACACACACACACACACACATACACGCATGCACGCACGCACGGAATCACGCACACGCACCCCCCCACACACCGTTGTGTCATCAGCCTTCAACTGTACGAGTGGTATGAGAATATTGAACCAGCCACCACAATGCCTGGGGAGGTGATCCCCAGTGACTTGCGAGTCCTCTCTCTCTCTCTCTCTCTCTCTCTCTCTCTCTCTCTCTCTCTCTCTCTCTCTCTCTCTCTCTCTCTCTCTCTCTCCTCACCCTTCCCCAAGCCATTCCCTTGATATCGCCCTCTTGTCACAAAAGTCACCCCAACCCCTTTGCACGAGAGAGACACGACCCCCCGCACCCACACTCCTTCTACCAGTCAGAAGCTACGGGGAATCATCAGTCTTGGTTCTTTCCCCACAACCCTCGGCGCCGCCAGCCTGTGGTGTGTACTGCAAGACACTACCTGCGAAGGACACGTCCAGGGGCAAGGGGTGGTGGGTGGGTGGGTGTGTGTCTCCCCGTGGTATCAGAGGTACTTTACTCCACACGAGCAACCTCCACACACACTCACTCGTGTGAGGGAAGCGAGGAATATGTGAGGGAAGCTCAGGGGGAATACGTACCCGTCTTTTCGAATACCGTACGAGTAATGGATGGTTCGGTAGGGAAGCTGTGGATGAGGATGTCAGAGCCCAAGACCAACCTTGCTGCTGCTGGCGTCCGCCTCAGAGACCAGGAGATGAGAAACGATGTGTGTGTGTGTGTGTGTGTGTGTGTGTGTGTGTGTGTGTCTGTGTGTGATTGCCTATTTGTGCATACAAACAAGGATTTGTGCCTTATGCTTGCACGGTCCTATTCCATAGTCTTTCATTTCCCGATGTAATTTCTTGAAAAGTTCAGTGTCCTTTACATTCAGTGTTCTCCACAAGCATATTCCATTTATCTGTTACTACATAAAAGTATTGTTTTTCTTAACTTTTTTCTCTTTTATGATTCGTTTTGTGTCGTTTCCTCTCGTTGATCGGTTTCTGCCTGTTTCAAAGTGTTGCTCACCATCGATGCTATGAAATTGACGGTGGGAATTGGAAGTTGTCGTTACGTTTCCACCTTTGCCTTCCCTCTCTCCTGACCTGTGTCGGTTTAAAGCTACCACCTTCCCCCGGATCACCCTTTGTACACGTTGTACGAGCCCGAACTACCCAAATTAAGCGGTGTACAAGACCCCCCAGCCACTTAAATGACGCGTTTGATTCGACATCTCAAACCAACGGAACTACAAGTTTGACAAGGCTCCCACACCGCATCAAGGCTCCCACATTATCAAATAACTCCCTCAAACCACCTGAATCAGGCCTCTAACAGAACTCCTTTGGCCTCTCACCATAAGACCCAGGAAGAGCAAAGAAATCCCCTTCCCACTCCAAAAAAAAATTTCGTTCCTTTCCTTCATCGTTTCTGTTAGAAAATGGGTTGGGCAGTAGACTCTTGAGGAAAAGAACCTCTGCACGTGTCAGGGACCCTCATCGCCTGTTCCTCGAGTCCCGGTTAAGACGACAGTCGTTCCGAGGTCTGTACTACAGTGGAGGCAGAAAGCAAGACTTACTACCTCAAGGGGCTTGGCTAGCAGAAGCTTAGGATGGAGGGTAGTATTACTTTGTCTTCCTCTTTTTCCGAGGAATGTAATTGAAGGATGCGGAAAGTGGCTGAGAAGGAGGAAGGAGGAAAGACCAGGATTAGGGAAGGAGGTCGATTGGAAAGGGAGGGAGGAGGTGAGAAGGGAGGCCCGAAACCCATTAGAAATAAGGTCAGGCTTCCTAGATGGTCTGTGGGCAGGCAGTACGAAATTGGCTGCCACAGTGAATGCACGTCATGAAGTCGTGTTTAGCCTCCTTCAGCACGAGGGCACGGCACGTAGACAAGATGACCTTAACCCTTGACCTAACCCTTTAAGGGTCGGGTCAAAGGCTAAGGCATCATGCTCAAGGGTCGACGCGACGTTGCACTGTGTCCTCGCATGTTTGGATTCATTATTGATGACAGTTGGATTTCCTTTAGGATTACACTTGACGTCATAGTCACAATCAGCGCGAATAAACAATGAGGTTTTATGCTAATGGAAATGACGGAAAGAATCACAACTCTCTACACAAAGGATCGGGATTTTTTTTTTCTTACATAATGTCAACAAAATAATTTAATCGTTTGTCAGATGTAAATGATAAAATTTGTGCCATTGTATTTTTTTTTCTTTTTTGAGGCAAAAACGTTTTCAACAAGACAGAGAGAGAGAGAGAGAGAGAGAGAGAGAGAGAGAGAGAGAGAGAGAGAGAGTATATCATTGCTTACGGAGTGTGGCGAGAGATATAATCGCAAGGTTCCATTTTAAACCAATATATATATATATATATATATATATATATATATATATATATATATATATATATATATATTTTTTTTTTTCTTTCTTTCAAACCATTCGCCATTTCCCGCATTAGCGAGGTAGCGTTAAGAACAGAGGATTGGGCCTTGAGGGAATACCCTCACCTGGCCCAATTCTCTGTTCCTTCTTTTGGAAAATTAAAAAAAAAAAAAACGAGAGGGGAGGATTTCCTATATATGTATATATATATATATATATATATATATATATATATATATATATATATATATATATATATATATCCCAGCTTATGCAAGGTATCCATTTATCGATTAATCATAAAGGGGAGGTCGTGAGCCGGCTGGTACTCTGGCATGAGTTTGTCAGTTTCAAGGATTGCACCGCTGTCATCTAGTCTTCAGAGGTCAACACACACACACACACACACACACACACACACACACACACACACACACACACACCATTTGATTTACCTTTGAAACACGACAGTAGTTCTCCCATGAAATAGCCAGACGCCCCCTCTACTCCACCATCAGTGCTTCTCTTCAGCAATCAAAATGCGCCGCTGATTGCAAAACTCCACGTGTGTCCCCCAACACCGAAGTCAACACACCGACTACCCTCGGCTCAGTTATGCACCGCTGCCATCAACCCGATGCCCAGTTTACTCTGTGAAAGTTTTTGTGCTTAACTGGGCTTACAACAGACACTGCTGGATCTGTAGACCTTTTCCCAGAGGTCTGGTAATATGAAACCGGCCTCTACTACCTACAAATACCCACATTAGCCTCCCACCAACCTATAGAAATCAAGACATGTTCGCTTTCATTTTTGGTTGCATTATTAGAGCTTTCGACGTAATCAAACCCAGCATGTCCATCAACACAGTCATCTGCCATTGGCTACGAGGTTTCCTATCCTGTCTTGCAGACTGACTCGCTGAGCGCCCGTCAGGCTGAACGCTTCAGAGGGATGTCTGCACACCTCGTCGTCCCTCTACCTGTGGTGGTGCTCCACGCGCACGATGATGATCCCTCCTCCCCTTTGTGTATGTGTGTGTGTGTGTGTGTGTGTGTGTGTCCTCGTCCTTGTGAGAGATGCCTTGTGTGATGCACCTGCTCCTCGATGGTACTTTGAGGACTCGACCACTCGTACAGGCGTTTTCTCGAGGTCTTCTGGCTGCATCGCCCTCCACAACACCCTTTAACATCCTCTAGCATGAGACCGTCAGCCACCACATTAACCTCAACGTACACAGCAACACCGGTGGTCGTCCGCATTGGCCTTGCTTTCCGTCCTCACCCGCTCTCTATTGCCTTGCCAGATCCCAGCCCCCTCAGGGTTGCTCTGTCCACCGAGCTTTCCGATATTTTTTTGGACGATAGACCAAGGCGCAAGGAATACCTCAGTGTTCAGCAGTGTTCAGTGTCGTAGACGACAAGACATTCGATTCTCGAGCACGGATAGTCAAGAACATCGACACTACTTTCACTATTCTGAAATGCACGTATGTGTCCCCCGTCTGTTCGTTTTCTGTGTTTACCACATGACAGGATTTGCTCAGAAACGCTACCGAAAATGGGTATGGAAAACGTCGTTTTCACTAGCCATCATCACCTAGGGCTCATCCAACATTTCGGTAGGAAGATACTGAACCATCCGCGCCATCGTTACCTCCTGCCGCTTAAGATCCCCCATCCCTTAGTCGCAGGGCGGTACCACAGCCTCATCCCAACCATTGTGAACATCAGTGTTAATAAGTAAACTACAGACCACGCATCTGTGTAAATACCCCCTCCCCATTTTTTATAATCTCATTGTTTATACTGGGAGCGTTTCCTCTATTTTCAGCCTTTGGCTGCAGTTATCTTATTATCATTATTGTTATTATTATCATTATTATTATTATTATTATTATTATTATTATTATTATCATTATTATTATTATTATTATTATTATTATTATTATTATTATTATTATAAGGAGAGACGCACCCTGTCTCTCTCTCTCTCTCTCTCTCTCTCTCTCTCTCTGCGCGCGCGCGCGCGCACACACACACACACACACACACACACACACACACACACGCGCGCGCGCGCGCACGCGAGTCTTTGGAAACGTGTATTGCTAATGCCATAGCATGAAATGTACATTTATAAATGGCAAGCGATTAATTCCTTTCATTGTTAGCATCAAAAGCCTAGCCCAGCCTGACGGTAACTCTCATATCCAATGGTATTAAAAAATCAGCAGTTGTTTCCACAGTGACTGTAGCCATGACGACATAGCAGATAGATTGACAGTCTATAGCACAGTGACAACGCCTCCCAGTTCACTGCAGATCACTCGTATTTGACAAGAAGACTGTTTCTTGATCTCTCGGTGTATTTCATTATTACCTTTGGCTGTATTTGCCCTATTGGAGTCTTCAGTACATAAGCACATTACGTTACAGTTATTCTCCATCACAGACAGCGTACTGTCTGTGTGAGAAGGTGTCATCATATCAGGCGAAGTCCTGGTGAATGTTCTTTGTTCTTGAGCAGATCTGCCTAGCGTCACCTATCATTATTATCATAGAATCCCGAGAACCACACTTCTCTAAGGGTTTCCTGAGCTTCAAGGTTGCGCTATAATCCGTAGGAGGGAAAGTATGATCTCCTTTGAGCTGGCAAGTTCTTCGACGAGAATATATTCCTATGATAAGTGGTAGGGGGCGAAAATTCTGGGGGCCTTGAAGAATGTGTGGAAGTCGAGAACATTATCTCGGAAAGCAAAAATGGGTATGTTTGAAGGAATAGTGGTTCCAACAATGTTGTATGGTTGCGAGGCGTGGGCTATGGATAGAGTTGTGCGCAGGAGGATGGATGTGCTGGAAATGAGATGTTTGAGGACAATGTGTGGTGTGAGGTGGTTTGATCGAGTGAGTAACGTAAGGGTAAGAGAGATGTGTGGAAATAAAAAGAGCGTGGTTGAGAGAGCAGAAGAGGGTGTTTTGAAGTGGTTTGGGCACATGGAGAGAATGAGTGAGGAAAGATTGACCAAGAGGATATATGTGTCGGAGGTGGAGGGAACGAGGAGAAGAGGGAGACCAAATTGGAGGTGGAAAGATGGAGTGAAAAAGATTTTGTGTGATCGGGGCCTGAACATGCAGGAGGGTGAAAGGAGGGCAAGGAATAGAGTGAATTGGAGCGATGTGGTATACCGGGGTTGACGTGCTGTCAGTGGATTGAATCAAGGCATGTGAAGCGTCTGGGGTAAACCATGGAAAGCTGTGTAGGTATGTATATTTGCGTGTGTGGTCGTATGTATATACATGTGTATGGGGGGGGGGGGTTGGGCCATTTCTTTCGTCTGTTTCCTTGCGCTACCTCGCAAACGCGGGAGACAGCGACAAAGTATAATAAAAAAAATAAAAAAAAAAATATATATATATATATATATATATATATATATATATATATATATATATATATATATATATATATATATAAAATTAACTGCTATGATTCGACGGGCTGGGAAAAATAAACATTTATCTTATATAAGTGAAGAACCAAACACTTCATATCTAGAAAAAAAAAAAAATTACAGTTCAGTCAAAAACTAATCTTTTCCATATACACAAAAACCAAAAAAATTATTTACAGAAACCTTGCATGGGACCATCAGACGATCCCAAGACGTGCATCTTCGGCAACAGAGATGGGATCTGAAACACCGAAGAAAAAACAAAACAAAAGATAAATCGTGAGCTTATCTTTTTTTTTGTTTTGTTTTCATAGAGATTCGAGGGTCGTGCGAATAACCTAACCACGCGGGAATTGGTGGCCCGGTCTGCTGAAACTTCAGTTCATTTGAAATTCTGATGATTTAACGCCTCAACGCGTGACTTGGAAATCGTCTGTGTGTGTGTGTGTGTGTGTGTGTGTGTAAATATATATATATATATATATATATATATATATATATATATATATATATATATATATATATATATGTATATATATATATATATATTTTTTATACTAATTGCCATTTCCTGCATTAGCGAGGTAGCGTTAAGACCAGAGGATGAGGACTGGGCCTTTGAGGGAATATCCTCACCTGGCCCCCTTCTCTGTTTCTTCTTTTGGAAAAAAAAAAAAAAGAGAGGGGAGGATTTCCAGCCTCCCGCTCCCTCCCCTTTTAGTCGCCCTCTACGACACGCAGGGAATACATATATATATATATATATATATATATATATATATATATATATATATATATATATATATATCATACCCAAAGCTAATAGCATGGGACAGTTCGTATTCCATCATTTTCTTGGAGGAGGAGTGGATCATTTCTTGGCTTCTGTAAAGTGGGTTCAGCGAAGCAGCAGCACTTCCGGGCCATCAGGCAGGATCCCGACTCGCTGATCCTGGGAGGAGATCAAGTCCGCGTCTCTTCCTGGATATTGTTTCTTATATTCTCTTCAGTTATACCCGATTACATTTTATATTGATGCGCCTCTCGTTTTCTTTTTCATAGTTTCAGGAATCATTTTGTTTTCAGCGTTTATTTTCTTTGATTCCTTTTTTTTTCCTTAATCATATTTCTGTTTCGTAGGTTTATTGAAACGAATGACAGGGTTTTTTTTCGATAATATTCTTGACTTCCGTCATTAAATTCGTTTTTATGTCGTTACGTTTTCGTGACGCAAATTCCAGAGTTAATTTTTTCTCAGTAATATCCTTCACTCTTCTTTGGAGTTGTCGAAACATCCCTCAAGAGTCAGTAAATTTATTGTCGTACCTAAGGAGAATATTTGCGAGCGGTGTTGATTCCCGAGTATAATTAACGCCAAAGACTTAACCCAAAATCATTTTCTGAGACAGTTTTTGCCCTTTGCGGAAGTTATTATAACCAACTTATAGAAGTCGACACAAATATAATTTCCATTCTATGAACAAGGGCGACATTGATTCGACCCAGTGGATTTACTAATCGACAGTGGGCAGGTTATATAAGTTCTATGACATTTTCTTATCCGTTAACAGAAAGCTTAACGCGTTTCCATTACTTGAGAAACTATTATTACAGTCACACCATCATCACTACGACAAAGAAAGATATACCGTATGGGCAAGGCAGTTCATCTCTATATTAATGGCTTTCACAAAAAGCTATAGAAATGTGAAGATGTGAATTTAGATTAAGCTTTTTCTCGTGGATGAGTAGATGTAGAAATAGATTTCAGTGCTTAGAGTCTGACGAAGAATATTTAGACTTAAAGGAATGAAATATTTCCATTTTAAAACGAATACTTCAACACCCTCAAGATTATTGTGCTGTGAAATCGGCTCAGCCTCCACTCCACGCATTCCTAGTGAGATATCTTCTTTTTTTTTTTCCACTTCGGTGGAAGAGATTCATGTAAGGAACACATTTTGTCGACTGGTTCACCGTAGGAAGCCCAGCGCCCCAAACTGGTTCTTAGGTCGTCATTTGCAGGTGAAACGGTGTACCATTTGCGATGATTGGTCGCGTGCTCAAGCAGATGTCCTCTTCCTGGCCACCGGTCTTCTGGTCTCTGTCTTTCTCCCATTCGCCAACACAGCTGCTTCTCTAAATGTTCTAGTACATGTCCTCGTAACAAAACATCGAGTCGTCTTCAATCTGTCTTTCCATGTACAAACAGCTTTTTTTTTTTTTTTCCTCCTGTCTTACAGCAGATATCCTCATCACAGACCATCGGGTCTTCGAATAGAAGATCCGATGGTCCTGTCTTTCAGCATGTATCCTCGTCATAAGCGATCGTGTCTTCTGTCTCTTGTCTTTCCCCCAACGTACCAGCAGAGTTACCGGAGTCGAGCGAGACACCAGTTTGTACAGTAAAGACGTCAACACGAGAACCATTTATCAAGACCGTTCTGTGAATCAGTGTCTCGAGACGCTGTGGATTTAAGATTAACAGTGATGGTTTAATTATACATTGCGTTGGTTCGACCTCCCTAGGTAGGTAGAAAGACTGGTGACGAGGAAAGAGAATAACGTATATATATATACCAAAGCAGATGTTTGATACAAGGCTTCCTTTCGCCTCGGAGGAGGAGGAGGAGGAGGCTTTTTCTGGAGCAACGAATATTATATCCACTCCAAAGACGATTAGATCTGAGCTTGCCACCAGTTTGTGTGCTCCTTAACTTACTGTATATCGTGGATATTTACTGCTGAACTTACTGTATATCGTGGATATTTGCTGCTGAACTTACTGTATATCGTGGATATTTACTGCTTAACTTACTGTATATCGTGGATATTTACTGCTTAACTTACTGTATATCGTGGATATTTACTGCTTAACTTACTGTATATCGTGGATATTTACTGCTTAACTTACTGTGTATCGTGGATATTTACTGCTTAACTTACTGTATATCGTGGATATTTACTGCTTAGCTCTCACCGTCATTTCGGAGCTGTATTGTCTCGTTATGTTTATTAGTCTCCTTTACTTTATATGTAAATGAGAGGTTCATAAACTTCCTCGCAAATTACATGTATACTTGAGTTCTTTGTATCACACGTGACTCAAAGAGGAACTATTATGGGCATTGTATCAGGTCTTCGACCTAAATCGCCTTCATACAGCACAGTGTTCAACATAATGTGGTAATCTTTACCCTAATGTAGTAATCCTCACCCTAATGTAGTAATCTTCACCCTAATGTATTAACTCTAAGCATTAATGTAGCAGGTTTCTCCCTAATGTAGCAATCTACGCACTGCGTAGGATGAGGAATGCGCGTAATAACACAGGACTTGGTCATTTACCTGATGATAGAAGATTAATGTCTTCATTATGAGGAGGAGGAGGAGGTTAAGGTAGTCATCTTGTTAAGTCGTTACGACCCTCAAGCACGACGGTGCGACCTGTGAGCACAACGGTACGACCCACTTGGCTATAGATAACTATTTTGACCTGACTCATAGGAACGAGGTCAGAAGTCAAGCCATCGTAACAAAGGGTCGTTACCGTCGTGCTTAAGGGTCGTTACCGTCGTGCTCAGCGGTCGTTACCGTCGTGTTCAAGGGTCGTACAGTCGTGCTCATGGGGTCGGACTCTCTTGATCGTGGAAGTTAATGACCTTAACTGTATGATTCGTCGCCTGCTAACATCACCGTCAGGTAAAGTTTGGCTGTAGTATGTGTCGCCAGCAGAATCGTGTCACAGTAAATGGTAACTTTCTTACTAATTACTAAAAACTGAATCTTGATCCTTAATGATTTAATTAAAAGAATGGGAAATAATCGCATTACCAAGACAATAGAAAAAGGTTTGTTTTCACTTTGAAACCAAGAGTTTAAAAGTTTGTCAGTCAAAACAACTGCATTTCAGGATATAAGTTACAGGTGTCATCAGACCTTTTTTGAATTGCTAACATACAGCAAACGAGTGTTAGAAATTATGTAACATGAGCACCAGGCTCAGGCAGAAATATGAACAAAGGTTTTACAGAGATCAAATTATGTAACACACGTCAAGGCAGATATGTTGCTTTGAACTGTGTGTCGGTAATTAACGTGCTATATATACATTGCTGAAACAAGTTATTCATCATTGTTTCCCAGGGTGTTCAAATCTTTTCGAACTTGATGAGAAACTGAAACGTATGATTGGGTAAACGACAGTTATTAAATGTGTTGTTGTTGGGATTATTTGAATTCGAATTCCTTTAGAAAGGACTTCAAATCATTTTTGATGGGTATTCATTCTTACATAGGTTTCAAAGGTTTTTAGATAGGTTCTTAGATTTTTTTTTCTTTTTTCAAACAGTCCTTTAAATCCTTTTGGGTACGTTTCTAAATCCTCTTAAGATAGGTTTCCTTTAGGATATGCTGCAGGTCTTCAGATCATTTGATGATATTTACCGTGCAAACTAATGCATCCTACTTTGCTGACTTTTGAAGGTAAGATACACGCACGTTAATGATTAAGTAAAGTTGAATGAAAAGTGTATTTAAGTCCTCATTTGCCTCGAGATACAGTACTCTGCTCTGGTTTAGGTAGAAAAAAAATCTTATTTCGAATCTATTTCCTAATTATGTGATAAAAGAAAAGGATAAGTTATCTCTGTCTGAAGAATAATTTCGCGCTACTGGAATATTGGTCTCAATTAGCGAAGTTAATACGTCCTGGTTTTAATTGTATATTTAATTAGTAGGCACATAGTCTGCCCATCTCATTATCTGTCGGCCAACAGCAGGCGATGGCTGAGCCTCATGCTCGCTTCCATCTGCTGTTCATGAGTTTCCAGTCTCTCTCTCTCTCTCTCTCTCTCTCTCTCTCTCTCTCTCTCTCTCTCTCTCTCTCTCTCAACATGATTGTCGGACCTCGGTCTTACGGTGATGATAGGGAACGATACATTCTGAGCTTAAGAGAGGAGGGGAGATTCTTCTTAACCCCTGTGTTAATCTGACGGGGGACCGACTTGACCCCTGTGTTCTTCGTATGGAAGAGCCCAGACCCGACCCCCTGGTGCTAGACTTACGATCGAGCCCCCGTCTCAAGTGTAGGTCTTCCAAAGGGAGCTGCAAGTCCTCTATCTGTCTTTGAGGAGCACATACCCTGTGTTGATATTTTTTGTGAAGACCACCGTTATCAATCTTGCTTAGGACCACCTTTGTTAATTTTGCAGAAGACCATCATTGTTGTGGAGTACAATCCATCTACACTTGGTGATGATCACGTAGAGGATTTCCTCCCACGCATTAATTCTACAGTGGAGTCCTGATCACTGTGTTGAAAAGTGCCATAGATCCTCAAGCCAGTTCCAGGCCTTCGACGTTTATTTTGGTCTGTTCCAGTTCCACGGTCCTTGTCTTGTTCTGTTCCAGTCACTCGACCCTTATTTAGGTCTGTTCCAGTCTCCCGTCCCTTGTGTTCATCTGGCTGAGTAGCCATGGCCTCGTGTCCGTACATGACGGTACGATCCTTGTGCACGAACGACTCGACCTTTTGACCTGACCTCGCAAGGGGCGTACCCGGTCGTTCACGGGGGTTTCAGAGTATCCTTAAAGTCTTTGTCCAGGTGACAGACTTACGAATGAATCCTGACTTTAAACTGACCCGGATCTGCACAGTAATCCCCTCATAAAAGACTGTCTGATAACCCTCTTAACGTGGGTTCTGGTTGATCCACAAGACCCTCCTCCTTGAACCCATGTAATTCTGCTTGACTCGTGTGAGCTCCTGTGACCTCTTGCTGACATCACAAGGCCCCTCGCACGACCTGCTACACCGCCGCCCACCACAATATAAAACAAAAAAAAGGTCGACTCTGTATCAACCTTTATTTCCGGTTTGTCCTATACGTCTGGAGGGAAAAGCTAGGTCGACTCTTTCTACGCCAATATGTATATATATATATATATATATATATATATATATATATATATATATATATATATATATATATACATACATTTTTTTTTCTTTTATTGCTTTGTCGCTGTCTCCCGCGTTTGCGAGGTAGCGCAAGGAAACAGACGAAAGAAATGGCCCAACCCACCCCCATACACATGTATATACATGCACGTCCACACACGCAAATATACATACCCATACATCTCTATGTACACATATATATACACACACAGACATATACATATATACACATGCACACAATTCACACTGTCTGCCTTTATTCTTTCCCATCGCTACCTCGCCACACATGGAAATAACATCCCCCCTCCCCCTCATGTGTGCGAGGTAGCGCTAGGAAAAGACAACAAAGGCCCCATTCGTTTACACTCAGTCTCTAGCTGTCATGAATAATGCCCGAAACCACAGCTCCCTTTCCACATCCAGGACCCACAGGACTTTCCATGGTTTACCCCAAACGCTTCACATGCCCTGATTCAATCCATTGACAGCACGTCGACCCCGGTATACCACATCGATCCAATTCACTCTATTCCTTGCCCGCCTTTCACCCTTCTGCATGTTCAGGCCCCGATCATTCAAAATATTTTTCACTCCATCTTTCCACTTCCAATTTGGTCTCCCCCTTCTCCTCGTTCCCTCCACCTCCGACACATATATCCTCTTGGTCAATCTTTCCTCACTCATTCTCTCCATGTGCCCAAACCATTTCAAAACACCCTCTTCTGCTCTCTCAGCCACGCTCTTCTTATTTCCACACATCTCTCTTACCCTTACATTACTTACTCGATCAAATCACCTCACACCACATATTGTCCTCAAACATCTCACCTCCAGCACATCCACCCTCCTGCGCACTACTCTATCCATAGCCCACGCCTCGCAACCATACAACATTGTTGGAATCACTATTCCTTCAAACATAGCCATTTTTGCTTTCGGAGATAATGTTCTCGACTTCCACACATTCTTCAAGGCTCCCAGGATTTTCGCCCCCTCCCCCACCCTATGATTCACTTCCGCTTCCATGGATCCATCCGCTGCCAGATCCACTCCCAGATATCTAAAACACTTTACTTCCTCCAGTTTTTCTCCATTCAAACTTACCTCCCAATTGACTTGACCCTCAACCCTACTGTACCTAATAACCTTGCTCTTATTCACATTTACTCTTAACTTTCTTCTTTCACACACTTTACCAAACTCAGTCACCAGCTTCTGCAGTTTCTCGCATGAATCAGCCACCAGCGCTGTATCATCAGCGAACAACAACTCATCCCCAACAGACTGCATACTTGCCCCTCTTTCCAAAACTCTTGCATTCACCTCCCTAACAACTCCATCCATAAACAAATTAAACAACCATGGAGACATCACACATCCCTGCCGCACACATCCCTACATTCACTGAGAACCAATCACTTTTATCTCTTCCTACACGTACACATGCCTTACATCCTCAATAAAAACTTATATATATATATATATATATATATATATATATATATATATATATATATATATATATATATATGTATATATATATATATATATATATATATATATATATATATATATATATATATATTCTTATGAGTCCACGGGCAAAATGAAACACGATAAGTTCCCAATTGCACTTTCGTGTGATAATCACATCATGAGGGGTGACACAAGAGAGAAATTTAACAGTCAATTGATATACAACGAAGAGACGTAGCTAGGACTCCATTTGGTAAACATGTGATTGTCTAATGTGATGGTCTTGGGCAATCACATGTTTACCAAATGGCGTCCTAGCTACGTCTCTTCGTTGTATATCAACTGACTGTTATATTTCTCTCTTGTGTCACCCCTGATGTGATTATCACACGAAAGTGCACTTGGGAACTTATCGTGTTTCATTTTCCCCGTGGACTCGTAAAGATATACTTGATTACGCGCAAAATTGTGATCCTTTCCAATATATATATATATATATATATATATATATATATATATATATATATATATATATATATATATATAATATTACCAGGTGAATGCAAGTGTGCACAGGTATAGAACCTGACCTGCGAATCGAAAGTTTGTAAACCATGGAAGTCGAGAGCTCAGGAGAGTTTGGCTGATACTCTCCACCAAGTTTCATTTCAATATGAAACTTGTGCAGGTAATTTTTCTCCTGGTGGAGGAGAGATTGTATAGAGTCTGATGAAGACGCCTCCAGGGTTTGGGGGGTGGGATGGGGGTATCCTTGTCTCGTCTGAACTTCCCCTGTTGCATTTGATATGCTTTTATGTGCTCTGATGTAGTCCTCCTCCTCTTACCCACCAAACTTTCTCATATTCGCACGAGTTTCTCTCGTCCTAATACTTCTCCCTTCTTCAATGTTCTTTACTTTGGTTATTTCCTTCTGATTTTGCAGCTTCCTGTCTTTTTTTTTTCGTATATTTCATTTTTCACTCCAAGAATACAATTTTCATCATGCTACCCTTTTTTTTTTTTGTTATATCTTATGTCTTCCATCTTCATCTTCTGCCAACTTATTTCATCACTTTCTTCTTTTCTATGCGTTCATCACTTTCGTTTTGAACTACGTCAATTGGCTAGACTCATTTATTATCACATTTCTCCCTTCTGCTTTACTTCCTCACGTCAATTTCTCCTCTTTACTCCACTGTCTTCCTTGGCATCACTTTAACTTCCTCGCTCTATCTGTTCCCTGCTACTTATCAAATATCATTCGTTCCCTCTCCTCCTTATTCTGGTTCGATCCTTACATCCATCCTTCCTTAATCCTCTATTGTCTCTCCCATCCTCCCACATATCCTACGTGTTCCTCATCTCCTCCTTCTCTTCCACTACACATGCCTCATATCCATACACGCAAATCCTTCTTCGATATAGTGCCATCTCTGCCGTACCTTCCACAATCCTTCGTCTTCTCTCCTCAGTACTTCGTTATCTCCCCCCTCCTCCTCCTCCTCCTCCCTCCTACAGCCTGAATCCCTCCCGATCCCTCGTCATCCCTCACCGGCCCTTGACCCCTCTCCCAGACCATCCTCCCGTTCCCTTCAAATCCTGGCCGGGGGGCCTGGCCGCGGTGTTGGCCAAGATAGCCGGTAGCCCGGCATAATAATCTAGGCCTGCAGGGCACAAAAGTTTCTTCGGCAAACATACAGAGAGGATGAGTGGGTAGGGAGAGAGGGGGGGAAGACGGATGGAAAGAAAAGGAGAGAGAGAGAGAGAGAGAGAGAGAGAGAGAGAGAGAGAGAGAGAGAGAGTGTTAGGAGGGAGAAACAAAGAGGGAGGAGAGGTGGAGAAATTAAAGAAGACAGGAAGGAACGAGGAGGAGTGGGATGGAAGAGAGAGATGGAGAAATGAAGGAAGAGAAAGTGAATTGAGGGAGGAAAGAAAATGAATGGGAAGGTGATAGAGGACCTGAAGATAAAAAGGGGTAGAAAGAAATAGAAGAATGAAGACAAAAGTGACAAGAGACCAAGTGAAGGGACTGGGATGATGGGGAATGAGTGATACGAAGTAGAAGAATAGGAAAGTCGGAAAAGATACCTTAACTGACTTATGAGAAGAAGGAGAAAGTGGACTGGAAGAGATTAGAGATAAAGGCGCTAGGAAGAGACAGGATAAATGAACGATAGAACATCGAATCAGGAGAGTGTAGAGGGAGAAAAGAAAATGGGAAACCGGGAAATGAAAGATGCATAAAGAACAAAGATAATTGAAAGGATCGGTTGGAATTGGGAAAAGGAAGATAGATTTAGGTAATTACCAGGGAAAGTAATGATAGACGCAGTAAATATACGCAGATGAGAAAGAAACAAGCGGCAAAAGGAGAAACTGAATATGAGAAAGATAATAGAAGCCATTAAACGCTGAAAAAAATGTTCGTCATTGGTTTCAAAAGAATGGTAGAAAACGAAATGAATAACAGAGGAAGAAATATAGATTGTACATGAAAATTTCTACTAAAATCTTAATGATATATTAGTGTAAACTGTTAAGTTCGTGAAAGCAAAGGTGCAGAAACAGGCAAGTGTCTGAAGAAAGAGGAAAGTGAAGGAGAGAGAGAGAGAGAGAGAGAGAGAGAGAGAGAGAGAGAGAGAGAGAGAGAGAGAGAGAGAGAGATTAAGTGATTACTCTGAATTAAAGGTTTGTACAGAGCTCTTAGAGAGGCGAGTTACGGAGGGGGAACCACGGCTGACGAACGGTGCTGTAATTACGACAAAGACTTCTTGTGTCTGTATCTAGAGGAGTGTGAGGGTCAGTTACACTTGTTGCAGGCAGGGGGAGGAAACCAGGATACCGCCAGTCAAGGGAAACTGGAGATTTGACACGAGTGGAACATCCAGTAATGAAGGGAAGTTGAGCATTGAGAGGTTAGAACGATCAGTGAGGAAAAAAAAACGAGGGATTTGATGGACCTCACAATTTGAGTCGTGGGTTGGAAATGCTACCTGCTGGGGAAGTAAGACGAGCCATGTGGCGAAGGATTTCATGAGTGATACACTGTTCTAGGTTGTGAAGCTCTTGACGGATTGTTGTTTTATTATGAGAGTAGGTTGTGGGTTGGGGGGGAAAGGAAAGAATGCTGTAGGAGTCTTGAAGAACAAAGAACTGGAGATGGATGTTGTGTACTGATGGAGGTCGAGGAGGGAAGGATGGAGTGTGTGTGTGTGGGGGGAGAGAGAGAGAGAGAGAGAGAGAGAGAGAGAGAGAGAGAGAGAGAGAGAGAGAGACTCAAGTTCAGAGGGGAAAAAATATGTCCCAGATGTAATAGTGAAGTTAATAGCTGTGATGATGATGCAGAGAACGTATCCCTTTTCTTCAGTGTTGTAACGATGGCTCACTTTCATGAGAATCATGAAGTGTGTACATATATTACCAGTAAGTTGTGTGTACATCTCGCCAACTATATAATACTGAAAACATAGCTAAAATCGAACAATCTTCTGTATGTTGAAGAAAAGTCAAACACTAACTTGTTAGACAATCTGGTTCTCCAGAAGATACGAACTACCACCATTCAACACTATATCTTCCGGTTCCTTTCTTTTTCCACTCTCTTCTCTTATCTTTTTTCTATATCTTTTTATTTTTCATCCATCCCCGGTCACCCTACCTGCAGGGCACATCACCCATATAGTTCGGTCAGAAACCAGTTTCAGTGTGGTAAAAGCAAGGGAATTCCCTGAGCCATCGTTCGGCCCATGGATTTGGTGTTTGGTTGTGAAACCTGACCATGGGGATGTACAGGACCCTTGGCCTTAGGGTGGGGAAGAGCCCTGCCGTGGTCCTTTAGTGTACTTCTTTCTTGTGTCTCCCCTGATGATGTGATTGTCACACGAAAGTGCACTTGGGAACTTGTCGTGTTTCATTTTCCCCCGTGGATTCATCTTGATCACTCGCAAAATTGTGATCCTTTCCAAAATATATATATATATATATATATATATATATATATATATATATATATATATATATATATATATATATATATATATATATATATAGTTATATAGAATATAGAAGTGCCTAGCCACTACGTTACCATAATACGAGGGGATTGAGAACAGGGTAACAGAGGGAGACAGCTATAAATACCATGGTAATTAAAGATGATCTTCCGTTGATCCCGAGGCTGACAACCATTCCGACGACTGTCGTCCTGTATCACCTCTCACGCCTCCCCCTCCTCTTGCCACCCTCACCACGTGGCTCCCCCTAAACCCAACCAGGTCCAACCGGGGAGATTATGGATGGCGTCAGAGAGAGAGAGAGAGAGAGAGAGAGAGAGAGAGAGAGAGAGAGAGAGAGAGAGAGAATGAGACTGCCTATCGAGTACGTGCGAGATTTTGCCGTCAGGAAAGCCTAGCTGGACTGTGGTGAGAGAGAGAAAGAGAGAGAGAGAGAGAGAGAGAGAGAGAGAGAGAGAGAGAGAGAGAGAGAGAGAGAGAGAGAGAGAGTTTCTCTAAGTTTCTCTTTTTCATTTCTCGACACCCAGTGCGTATATACCCCTACGAATGTAAGCCCAGTGTATCTGTGAGTGACCTGACCCTTGCGCTGAAACCTAAGAAGCGTCGCCGTTTGATGTCGAGAGAGAGAGAGAGAGAGAGAGAGAGAGAGAGAGAGAGAGAGAGAGAGAGAGAGAGAGAGAGAGAGTGAAAGCGTTTGTTCTGTGCGTCGAACTGCAAGTGTTTCAGCATATAGGGAGGCCCCACCTCCAGCAGGTCATACGCCTCTGCAGTCTTCTTAACAAAGGAACTGAAGAAAGAAAAAACATGGTACCACAGCTCGACAGTTCGACCCTTTTTGGTATCATGTCATGGCCTTTTTCTTGAACCCTAAGAGTCCATGCCATCACACCGAAGGGTCGTGCCGTCGTTCACAAGGAGTTCATCACTTTCACAAATTCTTTGAGTTACTGTGGTGAGTCATCCTTTTCGTTTCAGTACTGATCCTTCTAGGCTGATGCGTTCCTTGGTTCCCAGCTTTTTCCACTGACTGTATGAACCGGGTTCTGGAAGGCACGAGCCATCATCAGTGAGGCTGGTTCATCAGCAGTTGTTTAAACCTCACGGTTGATACAGTGTTCCATGATTCCGATGAAGTGTTGCTACTATTTGGACATTTGGTGGGTGAGCAACCACGGTGACCAGGTACCCTGACATCCAATGAAGAAACTGATTTACCTCTATGATATCACGAGTGTATTTCGTGATGGGTACGGCTGTATGTGGTCTGACAGAGAGAGATGGTAAGCCTTTGGATTTCGCTTGCGTTGTGATTAGATTTGCGGCAGCTAACGTGTGTAGTGCTAGGTTAGACTATGTAGCCTCAACCCCCAGTAATATTCTCCCGATGGGTTTTGTTTTTTCAGTTGTAAAGGTGAAATGCAGCAGAGCTCCCACTTGAGGTGATAATTGAACTCGTTTGGTATCAAACTGTGTGCGCAAGATCATGGAAGATCAGCGAAGTCTCCCTGGCTCTCAGTTCCAGATTACTTCCAGGAGATTATGGAAAGCTTCTTACCAGACCCTGATCCCAGAGAGGCAATTCTTACATTATAAGCTCATGACTTCCTTCCAAGAATCTAATTCTGCGCCGAGGGTTATTTGCGAGATTAATAAGCCTAAGTGGATGAGACCAAGATGAGATGAGACCTCTCTCTGCAGTGAGGACTCCAGCAAGTCGATCACTCCGAGGCAGAGTCCCCGGAATTTGAAGGATACCGTACTGGAGGTCAGAGGTCAGACCACCATACCCAAGGGTTTTATACCACTGTTCTCAGGGGGTCGTACCGTCGTGCTCGAGGGTCATAATGTAGTACGTAAAGATCGTACCGTCGTGCTCAAGGGTCGTACCGTCAGGTCCAATGGGTTGAACCCATAAGCAACACTATCCACCCTTTAACACATCCCTTTCCCTTGCAGGTCTCTCAACACCAGGGATTTGGTGATCGACACGCCATTAAACACCACCTCCCATTTATTCCCATTTTCCATTGCTCTCTGTGGCGGGTCAGCTCACCACAACAAGGCCCTGGACGACACTTCTCTCCACCGTAATTCACTCGGTTAATGAAAGACACTTCATTATGCAGCGAGCTATACCAAATGAAACTTTTCCCCTCCCCCGCTCCACAGTTCAGCAAAGTATACTTCAGTGACTAGCAACAGATTTCAGAGTATTAGCAAGTGGTCTGATTTCCATGCACGTGTGTGAGTGTGTTTTAAATCTCACCTGTGTGGGAAACATAGGACTGAAAATTACCATATGTGGTGACAGAAAAGGGGAGAGCAGGGCACTAGTGTACTTAAGAGAACAGACGTGAGAACATATGAGAGATTAGAACTTTAAATCACCAGAAAGATCAATGGAAGATTTGAGCTTTAAATCACCAGAAAGATCAATAGAAGATTTGAGCTTTAAATCACCAGAAAGATCAGTGGAACTTGAAAGAGATAAACATATATTAATTGAAGATCACCAGAAGACTAGAGAAGATACACCAGCTCACGAAAGTGTGCAACAGAAAACTGAAATGTAGAAATACCAGAGTTGGACCTAGAAATACCAGAAAACCAGAAGTGAACGTAGAAATGCCAGAAGAAACAAAAAAAAAAGGAGAAAACCCAGGACTGCAGGGGAGAATGTCGGGATACAGATGGTAAACAAAGGGAGCCCATGGAACCATTCTGCCGTATGGAAGAGCCGGGAGCGGCATCAACACCATGGCCTCAATTATCCAGGAAATTAGATTCCTCATAATGTTGTGAGCGAGCCTGGAAGAAGAGTGGAGGTACGTTTAATGAAAGTGGACGCTGGGGGCCGAGGCAGTAAGGTGGAGGTGAGTAAGAAGTGAGGTGAAAGTAAGGAAGAGGGAGGAAGGAGAGCAGGGGTGCAAGAGGATAAGGAGACATGGCAGGTACACAGAGATGAACATAGTCCGAAAGTTGATTCATCTCTTGAGGACGACGGTACAGGCTTTCGATGTGATGGCCTAACCTTTGACCTGGCTCTTATGGTTAGGTCAGATATCAGGTCGTTATACCAGATGGTCGTGCCGTCGAGGTGAAGGGTTACACCGTCCAGTTTAAGGGATCAGAAGACATTTTGTTGTTAGATTTAAGAGAATTAAGATGCTGGAAGCTGGAAAGACGAGGACTGCAGGAACTAAGGAGATCCCTCATCCTTTTGTGCCCTCCGAGAGCTCCACCTTCGAGCTGTTTCACTTTCTCTCCTTCTTGAAACTTCTTAGATTTCGTGTTCACAGACTCGCCGTGCTTATGCATGAAGGCACGTGCTGGACAGTCCTGAGAACTAACATATGCGTAGCCCAAAACTCACGCCACATGGTGACGTAGGCTACATTAAGGTTATCTTTGAAGCTTTCAGATTTGCAGTGATGATCATTCTAGGTTGGTTTTTGCAACCTGGCGCGCAGCGCCCACTAAAGTTATAATGTAGAGTATACATAAGTTCCTCATACCTTCCTTTCCCTTTGTCTGTTTCGTTTCGTACCAGTTCCTTGTACAGTGTTAACTGAATTCGAGAGACGCGCACTCGGGGCCAAGAATTGATACACACCGATCAATTAATTCTCTTGACACGAATGCATAAGTCACGGTGGCACATGATCTCGGGGAAGGAGTGCGCGTTAAGACTTCAACACGTTCTCGGCCGCACGTAATTTTCATTGAGACGAGGCGTGCTGCAAGAACAGGTTCATGAATGTTCCCCGCAACCGTATCATATTTCATCGTCTAACGTTGTGCAGGTTCTGCTTCCACGTTATTTTTCGACTGAAGATGAACGATTATAATCGGAATGAAATCAAAGAGCTTTGGCACAGTTCACGACGTTCGACTTGATACGCGTTACAAACGCAGACACACACACACACACACACACACACACACACACACACACAATGAAGGCACGTCTTGGGTAAGCGAGGGAAAGAGAGTGAGTAACATTGAAAGTCTTCCCACATCCTTCGGACGGGAAGACTCAATAATGTAGAGGCATGTCGGGTGAGGAGGCCAGGCTACCGGGGAGGAGAGGGTAGATGTGAAAAGTAGACTGCAATATGAAGGAGAGGTCCGTGTACACGAGCTAATAGACTTTAGGTTGCGATGATTAGGTAAGGAGACGGAAAACGTGAATCTGGTTAAGAAGCAGACAGAAGATGCGAATAAGAAGCTCCGAGATAAGGAAAACAACAAGATAGAACTAGATGGAATTGAATAATGATGAACTGTGGTAAAGCAGGTATGGTAAATTACATGGTAGTATGTTGAAATGTATTCAATAAGAAAATCGTCCACGAGGAAAACGTGGAGCTGGTGTGGAAAGAGCATGAGTGTAAAACTCGATATATGTGAAACGACAAAGCGTCCCACATCTTGTTTTCATAACTTTTGCTACTTCCATCCCTACTCCATTATATACGTATGTATAAGTGTACTTATTTAATTGCTTCATTACATTTATACATTTGCATTATATATTACCACAGAGAGAGAAAATAGAGAGCTTGATTAAGGTTGTAAGAGACGGAAGCCTCTGCCTTACTTTCCGCTCCGCCTACCCCACCTGACCACCCGCTCCAATTCCGCGGCTCGTCACTAACCAATACCTCTCCTAGGCTAGTCGACTCGCCCTCCCCGGCTGACTATCCACTCGCCGCCCTCTGTGTCTCGCCAGGCCGCAGATATGTAAATGATCAAATTCCACTTCACAGAGGGTACAGCTTCTTGTTATAAGATGCTAACTTGTGAAGCAACGAAGATACATTGAATGAAGCGTTGTAGAGATATCTCAGGAGACAAATGGAAAGAGATAATGATGATGCGCAGTCTGGTAGATGCGGTTAACTCTGTTCTGTACAATCTGGTAGATGTGGTAAACTCTGCTTTGTACAGTCTGGTAGATGTGGTAAACTCTGTTCTGTACAATCTGGTAGATGTAGTAAACTGTGCTTTGTACAATCTGGTAGATGTGGTAAACTCTGCTCTGTTCAATCTACCAGGTAGATGTGGTAAACTATGCTTTGTATCTTACCGAATGATTCTGACTATATTTTTTGGGAGTGTTTTGTCTGGTAGAGAAATGGCTGAACATTAATATAAGTTACGTGCCTACAGTTGCTCAAACTTGTTGTCTGTGTCGAGATGTTTGTGTTGCATATTTGTTGTCCTTATACTTTGTGTGTTGTTGGCCGTACTTACATGTCTAACGACTCTCTCTCTCTCTCTCTCTCTCTCTCTCTCTCTCTCTCTCTCTCTCTCTCTCTCTCTCTCTCTCTCTCTCTCTCTCTCTCTCTCTCTCTCTCTCTCTCTCTCATGTATTTTATATGCATTCATTTATCTATCCATTTCACGAACATACACGCGCTTTAATCTATACACAGACGCACAGGAATAAATGACAATTTGATAAAAGCTCCGATAGAATTCCTATAGCTATACAAAAGCAGTGGCAATTAGGTTGCATATTAATGTAAATTATATTGACAGTATTATTGTCAGCCGGATCCTTGGAGCTGTGCTATTAGAGGCTGAATTAAACCCAGATGTTTTCGGTACTCATTAAATTTTGCAAGAATAGCTCCTCCGGGGAGGGAAGATAGAGCTGGTGTGTTCTTTCATCCTTCCTCCGTGACCTTCTTGCCCTGGGCAGCCCTAACAAGCAACAAGAGGAGGCTGCTTAAGCCTGTTAACTACCCAAGGACGTTCTTAGAGGCGTCGTTACCTGGGCTGAGCTGTGTGGCCTTTGCCGCCCTATAAGACCTCTGAGGGAAATTTCTTCGCGTGGCGGAGGAGAAGGACTCGAAGAGAGAGAGAGAGAGAGAAGAGAGAGAGAGAGAGAGAGAGAGAGAGAGAGAGAGAGAGAGAGAGAGATTGGGGGGGGGGGGGGGTTCAGTGTGTGTGTGTGTGTGTGTGTGTGTGTGTTTGTGGCGAGGCCGTTGCGAGATGTGATCCTATCGACGCCCGGCGGGGTAATTATGCTAACTGCCTCGGGCTATAGTGAGTAGAGCCTCAAGGTGAGGAGGCTGAGATTAACCTGGGGATCCTTGATGACCTCCCCACATCTGCCTCCGGTAGGCTAGGTGTGGGGAGGCTGCTCACGGGATGGTATCATTCCTTTGTCTTGTTGTGGGTCCGAATAGGAAATTCTTAGTCAGGTTCAGGTGTGTGTGTGTGTGTGTGTGTGTGTGTGTGTGTGTGTGTGAGAGAGAGAGAGAGAGAGAGAGAGAGAGAGAGAGACAGAGAGACATTGTGTTATTCATTGTGGTCCCAACATATGGATCATAACACGTCGTCCAAGACGTGCGTAACCGGCCGTGTAGAAGCGTGTGCCTCCACCTGAATATTGGAAGGTAGAGGAAGATCTGCATAAACTGAAATGATCGTCATGATGTCTTAGAATCGTCCACTTGTGGTGCAGCAGCAGGAGGAGAGGCGTTGTTGACGTGTTCTGGGAAAATGAGACGACGCGAGGCTTGAAGTTTGATTCACCGGGCAGAGCAAAACAACACGCGCAGATCCACCAGCATGAATTATCTGGAAGGACATTCTGCTCGTCTCCCCTCCTCCAGCACCTCATGCCTTTGGATGATAAGGTTGTGCTGACCATTGAAGTCTTGTTTCTGTTTGAGATTCTCTCGCTGTGGTCCATCCTTGGGCTGTTCTTTGCGTGACGTCATATGGAGACCGGCACTCAAGAAATGTGAGTGTATTGCATTGGTCTTAAAAACCAATTTATTGAGGTATTTATTTCTCAGACCTGTCTCTGTAGCCTTGGTGTGATGTTGAGGATCTTGTGAACAGGGTGAAAGACTACCGTAGATTTATCTCCCCTTAGTGTGTGTGTGTGTGTGTGTGTGTATATATATATATATATATATATATATATATATATATATATATATATATATATATATATATATATATGTATGTATATATATATATGCGACTGTTAGTGAATGTATTAGCCATAACAGGTGAGCATAACATAGCGAACGTAGTGATGATATAGATGACGATACATCCAGATTTTATGGAAAAATATATCTGAACTAAGTCCCCAGCATAGAACTTAACTGAAATATTTATTATTATTAAAAAATGGAAAAGTTGGAGTACACCTCAGCTGTATTTTGTATCGTATACGTTTCATAAACATGGAATTCTGCAGTCGCAAAACGTGAATTCATTGCTAAGTGATAAGACTATAAAAGGGGCTTTGTGGAATATTATGTAAATGAATATCCTTTTATGTGTACTGAGCTGCAATTCCTAAATCCAGCGTCCATTTTTACACACACACACACACACACACACACACACACACACACACACACACACACACGCACACACACACGCGCGCGGGGCCACGGTGGTGTTAGCATTATTGACCATGAGTCAGCACGGGCTCGCTCGGGCTAGGGTACGCACGGTATCAAATCCTGAGCCAGGCAGTCTTCATAGAGAGAGAGAGAGAGAGAGAGAGAGAGAGAGAGAGAGAGAGAGAGAGAGAGAGAGAAGGTTCGTCAGCCTTGTTTACAACAACAGAATAAGGAAACTTTTGAACGTGTCAAATGGCTTTTAACTTTGAACACTTTCTCTCTTGGATCTATGCTTTTCATGAATTTTAAGAAGAAACAGGTTTATTCAGACAGGTGATGAATGCTTTCACAAGTTGACTCAGTCAGCCAACTAAGCTTCCCCAGTGTTTGCTCTACTGTACACCTTTTCCAAAAGCAAAAAAAAAAAAAAAAAAAAAGAGACCTGAATGTTAAGTACGTAAACGGGTGTTGGAAAGGTACAAGAACTAGGCGCGAGCACCTTCTCTGTGTTGCTTCAGTCTTCAGTTCCTTGTACCCTTGACTAACAACATTCCCCACAGCTAAACAAAATCCTCTACCTCGCTTTAGATTACATATTTTTTTTCCTCCCTCTCCCCCTCAATTCTATTGTCCTCTCCTCCCCCTCGCTCCCTCCCTCCCACTTTCTTTTATTAATTCAGGTCCTGGTCTGGACGAGGACGTATGCTCGTAGCTGGAGCTTTTGACGGTAGAGAGAAACTCGGCATCGTTGTGTAATAAAAGCGGAGGTGGTATGAATAGTGTAGAGGCACGAGACGAAACCTTTGGCCTGCGGGTACTTTGAAACTGTGTGTAGCTCATAGTCTATGTATTTCATAGTCTATGTATTTCAGGCTTATGTGGCACAGAGTATGTGTTCGAAATGAGAGTATTTGGCTCGGGCCAGTGGGAGCTTCCTGTAATGTGAATTGAATATAGACTGTGTTATCTGTAATTTTGTACAAATATGTAGCTAAAAATATTTCGGGCAGTTTATGGTAAACACTGATTCACTGTAAATATAATGTATTTGTTGTGCGTGTATGTTGTACTATATATTTATTCACGTACAATTGAAATGTAGGTTTTCAAATGTATATAGAATGTTTATGATGGAGGTATCAGCTGGGCGCCTCAGGCGTGAGTGTTTGGTCGTGAAACCGTATAAAAGTCCCATCCAAATTTAAACATAAAACTTTTCTGTTTTTTCAAAGGGACATTTACGTTCTTCCCTTGTTGATAATGTTCTATGCAGGAACTTTTCAAATTATTTGAAAATCCAAATATATTTCCTTTTCTTGATATATATATATATATATATCTTTTTTTTTCATTTAAACTATTCGCCATTTCCCGCGTTAGCGAGGTAGCATTAAGAACAGAGGACTGGGCCTTTTTTTGGAATATCCTCACCTGGCCCCCTCTGTTCCTTCTTTTGGAAAATTAAAAAAAAGAAAAAAAAAAGAAAAAATAACTAAAGGGGAGGATTTCCAGCCCCCCGCTCTCTCCCCTTTTAGTCGCCTTCTACGACACGCGATAGGGGATTAAGAATACTTCCCACGTATTCCCTGCGTGTCGTAGAAGGCGACTAAAAGGGGAGGGAGCGGGGGGCTGGATCGATCCCGTATCCCCAGGGATTATATAAATAAATATATATATATATATATATATATATATATATATATATATATATATATATATATATATCCAGTGAATACGGACGCCTTTTGGGATTTTTAGCATACTTTGCATACAAATGTGTACGTCAGAATGAAGCAGAGTACTTCATATTTAGAGAAGCAAAATATTGCTAAAATCACTGTAAAGAATTTAAACGTTTCCACTTTCCCAAAAGGAAAAAATCTAGTTAATGGATTTGATGTTTGGACACCAGGTGGGGGGGTAAATGACGTATGCATATTCCCTCTTTCCTTCCCTTTCTCTCGTAACTGTTGTTTTCCCTTCCTTCCCTGTAATTATCTTTTCATTCACTCCCCTTCTTCCTTATCATCCTTCTCCCTTGTTCATCCGGTTCCCATGTTCTCTCTCTCTCTCTCCCCTTCCCTCACGTTTGGTTATTGTTGTCAATATCCTTGTTTTTGACATACCAGCCGGAATTCCCACGCAACATCCCTTCCTCTTGGTCCTCTCTCTCTCTCTCTCTCTCTCTCTCTCTCTCTCTCTCTCTCTCTCTCTCTCTCTCTCTCTCTCTCTCTCTCTCACGCGCCCATCACAGTGGAGGTAATTCCTGCACTTCACACTCGCTTGTCATCTCACCTCCTCCTGTCGTGTCCTCAACTTCCTCCTCCTCCAGGAGCTGCGAACACCTCCCCCTCCGAGCCCCATATACACTCGCCACTACCAGCGCCCCCTCACCCTTCCACACCCTCACCTTTCTCAACCCTCCATCCGCACCCTCTCCTTTCTCACCTCTCCACCTTCCGCCCACCAGCCACGACCTACCCGATACCACCTCACCACACCAAGCCGCCACCACCATCATGGCCAAACCTACCACCACACCACACCACACCACGCCCGTCTCGCTACCACACCCCCCCCCCCCCTTCCAGAACACGAACGAGATCGTAAATCTAATTCGTAGAAAAAAAAAAAGGATTTTTCTTTTTAAAATGTCAGTACATCGAACAACCGTTCGCTAAAAGCAACTTTGTTTTAGTTATGTCCGGGATTAGATGAATTACAAATTTCATGACAAAGGTATTCATACATATCTCTCCGTAATATTCATATTCATCGAGGAATTTCATTAGGTGAGTCTGTGATCGCCACTGAACGGCCAAAAACTGGTATTTTGTATTGATTTGGATGGGACGGAGCCAGGGTAATATACCTATAAGTGTGTTGTACAATGTTACAATTTTATATCATAAATATCATTACAAATCCAAAGCTGCCGTTGATATATATACATATATATATATCTATATATATATATATATATATATATATATATATATATATATATATATATATATATATATATATATATTTTTCTTTTTTTTTTTTTTTTTTTTTGCTTTGTCGCTGTCTCCCGCGTTTGCGAGGTAGCGCAAGGAAACAGACGAAAGAAATGGCCCAACCCACCCCCATACACATGTATATACATACGTCCACACACGCAAATATACATACCTACACAGCTTTCCATGGTTTACCCCAGACGCTTCACATACCTTGATTCAATCCACTGACAGCACGTCAACCCCGGTATACCACATCGCTCCAATTCACTCTATTCCTTGCCCTCCTTTCACCCTCCTGCATGTTCAGGCCCCGATCACACAAAATCTTTTTCACTCCATCTTTCCACCTCCAATTTGGTCTCCCTCTTCTCCTCGTTCCCTCCACCTCCGACACATATATCCTCTTGGTCAATCTTTCCTCACTCATTCTCTCCATGTGCCCAAACCATTTCAAAACACCCTCTTCTGCTCTCTCAACCACGCTCTTTTTATTTCCACACATCTCTCTTACCCTTACGTTACTTACTCGATCAAACCACCTCACACCTAACATTGTCCTCAAACATCTCATTTCCAGCACATCCATCCTCCTGCGCACAACTCTATCCATAGCCCACGCCTCGCAACCATACAACATTGTTGGAACCACTATTCCTTCAAACATACCCATTTTTGCTTTCCGAGATAATGTTCTCGACTTCCACACATTCTTCAAGGCTCCCAGAATTTTCGCCCCCTCCCCCACCCTATGATCCACTTCCGCTTCCATGGTTCCATCCGCTGCCAGATCCACTCCCAGATATCTAAAACACTTCACTTCCTCCAGTTTTTCTCCATTCAAACTCACCTCCCAATTGACTTGACCCTCAACCCTACTGTACCTAATAACCTTGCTCTTATTCACATTTACTCTTAACTTTCTTCTTTCACACACTTTACCAAACTCAGTCACCAGCTTCTGCAGTTTCTCACATGAATCAGCCAGCAGCGCTGTATCATCAGCGAACAACACCCTTTACGGGTTCCTGAAGCTTTGAGGCTGACCTCCAATCCGTAGCTGGGTAATGATGGTCTTATTTAGAGTGAGAATCTCTTCTTGTACTTGTCCTACACTGACGATGATTCAACCTTGCCGAAAGTGGCTTTTTATTCGCAACTCAACCGCTTGCAGTCGGAGTCCATTAAGTCACACACACACACACACACACACACACACATATATATATATATATATATATATATATATATATATATATATATATATATATATATTATCCCTGGGGATAGGGGATTAAGAATACTTCCCACGTATTCCCTGCGTGTCGTAGAAGGCGACTAAAAGGGGAGGGAGCGGGGGGGCTGGAAATCCTCCCCTCTCGTTTTTTTTTTTTTTCTTTTTTAAATTTTCCAAAAGAAGGAACAGAGGGGGCCAGTTGAGGATATTCCAAAAAAGGCCCAGTCCTCTGTTCTTAGCGCTACCTCGCTAACGCGGGAAATGGCGAATAGTTTAAAAGAAAGAAAAGAAAGATATATATATATATATATATATATATATATATATATATATATATATATATATATATATATATATATATAGTTCAGCTTGTTTAAATATTTTAGAAAGTTTCCAACATTTTGATTAATTTAGATTTACTGAACCGAGAACCGCCTTTGCATTCTATAAAGCCATATGCAAATTACTTTTGATATGAAATCGTTCATGGCAGTTTCAGCGCTAAAATCCTCACTTTGCTGAATATATATATATATATATATATATATATATATATATATATATATATATATATATATATATATATATATTTATATATATATATATATATATATATATATATATATATATATATATATATATCTTTCTTTTCTTTTCTTTCATACTATTCGCCATTTCGCGCGTTAGGGAGGTAGTGTTAAGAACAGAGGACTGGGCCTTTAAGGGAATATCCTCACCTGGCCCCCTTCTCTGTTCCTTCTTTTGGAAAATTAAAAAAAAAACGAGAGGGGAGGATTTCCAGCCCCCCGCTCCCTCCCTTTCAGTCGCCTACTACGACACGCAAGGAATACGTGGGAAGTATTATTTCTCCCCTATCTCCTATCCCCAGGGATATATATATATATATATATATATATATATATATATATATATATATATATATGTCACTTAGCGTTTTCCTTGAGGATCATTTCCATCCAGCATTCTCGTCGGCTCAATTCCCTCTCGCCTTCACATATCATCCAGAGCTTGTAATTCCCTATTCATAAAAACATTAACAACGATGCTCTTATTAGGAACCCCTCCATACACACTCTTAAAGCACTTGAAACCTCTCATTCCTGTAATTCATTTTCATAAAAGCTTTATCTCTGTTATAAAGTTCTTAATCATCTTTATTAGTCATCCATACACACACACCCTGTACCATGAAGACTTCTCCAAGTTATCATTTATCATCATGCACCTTATCTAGAGTCATTTAATGCCGCATGCACACATTTGCTCTTCCGTAGAGGTTTTCTACATTCAGCTACCGTGCTAAAGTTTTTTTTTATACCCGCTCACATCCACCTTTGATTATTCTTTATTTTCCTCCTAAAAGCTTCCGTAAAAGCTCACACCATATGCCTTGCCAGTAATGTTAAGAAAATTCTTTTTTTTAATTAGAAATTCTTTTTTTTTAATCTATACAATGATCTCGTTCCGTCGAATGTGTCAATGACTTCTCGATTACAATATCACTTAGTCCTGTGGCCACTTACCCTCCTCTCCATTCCTCCTCTGTTATTCCTCTCTTCACTTGTAATACTGCCGTTATCCTGTGTCCACATGTGCCATGTCCTCGTCGTACCACTTTTTCCAAATTCTCCAGCTCGAAGTCCTCCTAATAATATGTCTCTTATCATTTAGATTTATACTATTCGTGAATTCCTGTCGCTGCTCTTTCCTCTCGTGAACTAGACCCTCTACCACTAGCGTGTTACTATCCCTGTAAAACTCGTCTTATTTTTGGTACAGAGTTTTTTTTTTTTTTTTCCTTGCACTTTTTTTTTTCATATCTGCCAAACTCGCTTGATTTTATTCTTTGAATCTCCATTCAACCTTTTACTTAAAATTCTCTGTACTTTTCAATTTGCAGACGCTGTTATTTTTCTTACTTTTTAACTGGGGACTTTACGCTTTTTCACCCTTCCATTTATTCACCACTACGTTAGTAAAGAAATGGCGTTTTCTTGAAGGCTCTCTTCATCTCATCAACCAGTTTTCACGCACGGATATTGTTCTGCAATGCTCACGTGTTTTTACACCCTTTCCTTCCCGTGCTCTGGTAGATAAAGTAATTAAAAAGAATTAAACTCCAATACTTCAGATGGATGAGATTCATTTCCTCTCAGCAGGCTCCGCCGCCGCTCCTCTCACCTCTTAATCTTACGCGTCATAACTTGCTTCAGAGCGGCAGCACCTCAGCATCCATTCCTCCACCTTCACTGAACATATTCCCTAAATGTGTCTTTTTTTTTTTCCTGCACTAACGTTAACCTCTTTTCAGTGATCATTTCTCGGATTTTGAGCCTCTCTTCTTAACACCGTCAATCTTGGGCTTTTGTTCAGTCGTTTCTTATAACGTAATTGTCCTAATTAACCTCTCAGATTCCGTTGCCCTCCACATATCTACAAGTGTCAGCAACACAGTATTCGTCCGCAGACAACATTATCATCTTCCAGTCTCTTCTCTTCCATTTTCTATTCTTACTCCTCTTATGTGCCTTGACCCTCCCTCACAGTCGGTATTTCAAAGCATGGAGCAAGTGTGTGTGGATGGAACACATCCTTGTCTCTTCCTGTCATCAGCCGCCCCTGATATCATTCACCCACATCCCTCGCTGGACCAGACAAAACCTTATGACTGTAGAAGCCCTTGACGGTAGCTTGCCTCGCCCCGCTTCACCTCCACAATCCACAGTCCATCCCTCGTAGCTCTGGTGTACACCTTTACAACACCGAGTCCATAAATACTTCGCGCATGCAATTTTCATTTTATTTTCTGCCTTTTTTGGTAACTGTCGGATCCCTGTTAACCCCGGCGAATATTAAACCTGAATACGTACATAAGCTTGCAAATACAACTTTTATTGGTTTAATGTGTATGTGATCTCATAGATAAAAAAACCGATTTGTTTTGTTGTATTTCATCCAGGTTTAAGCAACTGGCTTCAAATCAGTATCGTGGACTTGACTGATTCCGTCCCATTTGCTCTTGTCTGATCTCATCCATGTTGTAAATCACAACTTCACGACGAGCTGTGACCCATTCACTGAAGACTCCAGTTGTGCTCAGCGTGACGCCCCTTGTAACACACGGCGGTGGAGACGCTGTTGACAACGGTATGATCCTCGAGTATGGGATGTCGTGATCGTACAGTCTTACTCGAGGGTCGTACTGTCGTACTCAAGGGTCGTACCGTCGTGCTCAAGGGTCGTACCTGTCGCGCTCAAGGTTCGTACCGTCTTCCTCGAGGGTCGCACCGTCGTTCGTACTCATGGGTCGTCGCATCGTGCTCAAGGGGTCATAATAATCAACATCACAATTTTGATGGATTCCATCCAACTCGCTTTCCTGCCATCTGAACTCACCATTGCACGAGACGCGACTGTAAAAGCTTTACTTGAATGAATTTCCTGCGAGGTTTAGACGGGCCGCGCGTTCCCACACATGACCCCCCTCCCCAGCCAGCTGTCTGAAAGTGGCGAGGCAGTGTGGTGTGAGTTATGGTCACTGTGTAGAGCGGTGGAGATTTTTATGGCAGAAGGCGCAGTGTTTCATGGGGGTGTGCTGTTCTCAATACTGTGATCCGGAGAGGGGACTGAGGGTTTGGGGATTTTGACATGGTGATGGGGAGTAGTTTACTAATGACTTGAACAGGGTCTAGTGTCTGTGAAGATGTACAGTAGATAAGTGGTGAGTGCACGTCTGTGGTCTGGGTGCTGGGGGGGATAACCCAGCTATGAGTGAGGTTGAGGGGTGGAAGACTTTGGAACGGTTTAGGCAAGGGCATTGGATATTAGGATGGAGTTTGGTTGTGGCTCATAAGAATGAAATTCTGAGATGCGACTGAAGTCTTGAAGCTATCAGCCACGGTGTGTGTAATACAATGTACAAAGATTCTTTACATTAACACAGATCTTAAATAAGTGAACGTAAAATATGAATTTAAGTATTAGGAATGTATTCAAGTCTTGATTGTTTTAAATGATATTGACGTGTTTAACTGTCCAAACATCACTTCTCGAGAAGGAGACGAAACCATTGTGAAGGATATGAGAACTGATTAAGAACTGGTGTGTTAATCATTGTTGGAACAGTACGTACTGTAATGGTCATATGGAAACGAGACAATAAGCTTGAGCGAGGCGGAGGGACGGAAGTTTGCCTGTATGAAAGGATGGTTTACCTGAACTGGATTATGAGGAAAGAAATGAGAGTTGGGATATCCGTGTAGATTGCTTATACGACTGTCATATCACAGTGTAGTCCCTGTGGCATTAGGAGATTACCAGGTTATTGTTAGTGAATGTGAACGATAGAGGGACAGATATTAAGATTTATTTAACCTAGAAATGTATATAAACCTTTATTGCAACTTTTGAAGGTTCTGAGTTATGAAATGACGATTTGTTATGCGATTATTGGGTAGAGAAGTATGAGTTGTGAGCCATAAGGCTGTGGAAACATATATAGTACTGCACTTTCAGCAAGTCAGTTTTACAACTTTATCTGTTGGTAGGAAATCGATGGAGCAACGACCCCAGAGCACAGCGACGCCACGACCCTCGACCACGATGGGAAGATGACCCATAAACAAGATGTGGCGGTACGACACTCGAGCGCGAGAGTACGACCCCATAGCCTAGCCATTTTGACTTGAGTCGAAGTCGTACTATAACTGTTCTAAAGGGTCGTCCCATCGTGCTCAAAATAAGGGAAAAAAAATTGATAATCATAGACTGAGCGAGGTGCAGAAAAACACCTCGTTTGTCATGCTGGTAACGAGTGTGGGTAAATTTAATATTTATTTGATGTTGGCAGATCTGTTAACTGTATAGAAAATCAGTACAGGAAATGTTTACTCCATGTTATCACAGTGTTTTCAGCATTAGCGGGTTTTATTGTTTTATTTGATGGTCGAATTCAATCAGCCATTTATACGCTGTATTTTGTAAAGTAGGTTTGGTTTCTTATTATAGAACGTTTAGAATATACTCGTGAATTATATGACGTTATTGGAATCAAAGTGTAGAATTTATAGAATTTGAAACGTCCATTGAATCTCGGTCGTCTGCCGTGTGTACGATTTGAACCCAAAGGATTGGTCCTCCCGCCTCACAAGCATCTACTTTCAACACTCAGGATCCTCCTTGTCTTCCTTGCTTACCCTTAAGAGTAAAGGGGCTGGATCTTCCTCCTCACAGAAATATAGTCCTTCAATACCCAGGATCCTATTATCATTATGTCCTCCTGCCTCAACCACGACAAAAATAACTTATAAACTTCGTAGCTCCATTAATTAAGGTGGCTTCCGCTGCACGACCTGCTCGTTGCCCGAAGATTTGAGGAACCTCTTGGCGGTCTTAAGATATTAATAGCTGGGGTGTTAAGCCTTCACGTGGTTCCTTGACTAACATGAATAATGAAGAGTACCATAGACATTAATTTTTTTCGGGCAAGCGGGTGGCGTAAAACTCCAACCTCGTCCTCATTGTCATTATAAATGATCCCCGATGTTTTACATAGTTTTAAAGTTGTAATTAGATGTTTGATTGTGATAGTGACGCTTCAGGGAGAGCTCGTCGTCGGTGCAAGGGTCATTTCGCGTGACATGTTAGCATCGTAACACCACACCACAGCATGTCACACGACAAAAGAACAATGCAGTGAGGATATGCTGGCCGAGCAATGCAGTGAGTATATGCTGGCCGAACAATGCAGTGGGTATATGCTGGCCGAACAGTGCAGTGAGTATATGCTGGCTTTTCAGAGTGGTAGATGATTGTGTCAGACTAGTGTTCATGTGGACGACAGTCGTCTCTTCGTATCTTTGATTTATAACGTGTACTTTTTGTAAAGTAAAACATCATAGATGACTTAAGTATTTAAGAACTAGAAAGAACATTATTGCTGTAATTAAGATGGCGCTGTGTAATTTGTTAAGTTTACTTCCGCTTTTATCATGCTAGATTATAGGTAATTTCTTCGTACGAGTCTTTTATGTTTGTGTGGAAATTCGGTTGTATAGTGGGAAAAAAAAAATGTCTTGGATTCGCCCCAGAAACACAACACAAACAGAAAGTTTGTGGAGGGATGGTTACGTTACACTAACGAAAAACAAACAGGCTGTTTCAGCTTTTATGAGTCTGCCCAGTTTTTTTTTTCTTTTTTCTTCGTGCAGCATTAAATTGTTTGTTTCGCCCATTGTTGTCGAGCATCCCTAAGCCTATCGTGAATCCGTAGGCCTACGCCCCCTGAGTAGATTGTGTGTGATATGCTGGAGTGGTTGAACGAAAGATAAACTTGCTCTGAGATATAACAAATAAAAAAAAATCCTGACTTAATCAAATTATATCTTTGTTGCTAGAATGAAACCATTTGTTGTCGGACTTATTAAAAAAGAATGATCAGTGATGTATCGTTAATGGATGTATAATGAATGATTAAGGGCATTCTTGCTGTTGTTGGTTTTGTACGTCATTTCATCTCAAAAAACGTCATCAATTCTTCCTTCTTTCTCCCTTCCCTTCGACTCGTCTCCCTTCCGCTATCCATCTATCCATCCTCCTTTCATCCCTGCCCCCACCTCTACCTCCTTCCTTCCATCCATACACCAATCCATCCTTTCAACCTTCTCTCCCATTGATTTGTCCATCCGTCTCTCCATCCCTCTCCTGCTTTCTCTATCTATCTATCCATATTTCTACCCCTCTCATACTCCCTTCCTCCTTCCATCACATTACAGCCGTCCACCCATCGTTTACTCCATCTATCCCCTGTTTCCTTCCTCTCCCTCCCTCTCATCCTTTTCGCCTCGTCTTCAAACCTCATCCTCTTTTTCATCCTTTACGTTTCCCTTCCTGATCCCAAGAGTCTTCCCCATTCTTCTCAGCTCCCCTCCTGACTCCTATCCTCTTCAATCATCCTTTCCTCATCCTTTCCGATCCTCCCCGTATCTTCCCAACTCAACTCAGTTCCGACCACTGAGCAAAGAGGCTCTGTATCTACCACTGCGTCCAGACCCAACATTACAAGGTCCTTCAGGAGAGCAAAGTCAAGCAGATCAGTGACACAGCACCGTCCACATATCACCGCGCTGTGCTACCAAGACCACAGAGCGGAGCAGGGGATACGTACGCCACAGCAATCGCCTTCCTCAACCCGCCACGGAGAACGAGAGATTGTTTCGCACGGGTGATGGGTGACATGACCTCTCAACCCGGTACTTGAAGACGACCAAACGTCGAGGGGCCTTGCTAGTTTTTCCTCGGTCGATCTTAGAGAAATACCGGGAGACCTTTTCTCGGGACCTCCCCAGAATCGGTGGTATCCATCTCCGATATTGACCGATATCCTTCCAGATCTATCCGAACTCCTTTTCACGTCACCTTATTCCACTGATGGCAAGAGTCGCCGATACACAGCGTTATGATACACCAGCTGGGCAAGGGATTGTAACGACACCAACAACCAATACAGGGCCAACAGCAACTGCAGCAGCCACCACCGGACGACTTCAGCACCCTCACCGTCCAACCTTCGGGGGTTAAGAACCTTTAGCGTCACTCAGCAATATGCAACACGATCTCTTCACTCACGTTAAACATGGACAAGGTTGAAGTGCCCTCAGGCTGGCTCGTACTTCCTCCACACATCAACGCTCGCTTAGAAACTCCCAGGTCGTAGAAACTCCGGCGGAAATATTGCAATCTTTTTTTTTTTCTTTCAAACTTGGAAACTCTGATGAGTGTTTCCGTGAATATGCTGTAAATGAAAAGTTTATTGAAAGCTGATTGAGAGTACAGTATAGTTATATGTAGAATTATCTTTCTAGTAATGTATAATTAGATGTATTGCTGTATGATTAGATATAGAACTATCTATTTACTACTATATAATTAGATATAGAACTGTCTATTTACTACTGTATAATTAGATATAGAACTGTCTATTCAGTCCTCTATAATTTGATACTGAACAGTTTGTGTAGTTTAGGGGAACAAGTTCGTCCAGGCATGTGCAGTTACTGTGCACAAAGCTTTGATTGGCATTTTAGAATACATAGGCGAACGAGTAACTTTTGGCCGGGATGTCAGCCACTGCAGACACAAAAAATCTGTATCCAAATTTTCCTTTAAATCTTACTCGTTTACTGTGATACCATTATCCAAAACGTTGCAACTGAACCATGCAGTGGCATAATCATGATAGGCATAACCCCCATATCCTCTACTCTACCATGGTAACACCCTTTAATCAACAAAGACAAATGAGCCTCCCAGAAGCTAAAGAGATTCCATAGATACCATGATAACATATCTGCAGAGGTCTCCATCGCCCCAGTGTGGAGTTCTGCATTTTTCCCTTCACGTCTCACAATCCCACACATCTTACTAACTCCCCTGCTATCCTTTATCACCATTTGCCCCTTTCTTACTGCTATGTTGCCGCCCCCGTCTCTATTCTACAGGTATTACTTCGGCCACTGCTTTCGAGAACAGTCTGTGAGCGTGTAGAAGCCCTCAAGACTCGCACTGCTAGCACGGGACTGGCATTTGATTTCCAGAGTTTCTGTGTGGGGTACCAGTCATACGAGGATAGACCGTTATGATACCTCCTTTTCCCTCGCACAGTGAAAGTGTGAAATTCTCTTTCCTCTTTCGTCTCTTTCCCTTCTTCCTGTGGCCTTTCTCACTTTCGAGAGTCGGGTATTGCAAAACACCTGAGGGGCTTGAATTAATTTTTTTCTATTAAACTCATAAAAAGAACAGGTTGTTTTCGTAAGAAATGAGGTGCAGGATACGTGTCTTCAGTAATCTCTGTGGAAAAAGGAAAAGTGAAGAAGTCATTGAAAAGGAGAGATGGCAGCTAATGACACAATACTCAGGAGCGACGTATGACGATGTTTTGGTAACACCGAGTTTTTTTTAACTGACGAGTTTGGATGTGAAAGTTTGTTACCCCCTCATCGAAAATCTGGGAATCTGCCTCTGGAAATTTCATCCTGAGGAAAAAAATCAGTTTGTGTAGTGTTATGTTCGTGAGGCTAACGAAAACCAAACAAGCTATTTAACACTTTTTTTTTTTTCGCAGACGGCTTAGATTTTTAGAACTCTTGTGTTTACTCTCCGGCCATTGTTGTAAATCAGATCAAGATGACGCAGAGAGCGTAAAGCGTACGTGACCTCCTGTTAGACCAGCAGCTGTCTCAAGGCCCAGAGTGGGCCTGCACAGCTGCACACTGCTGTCCTTGATTCACTGCTGCGCGTCATTGGTATGAATATTAGATCTTGATCATATTGATTTAAGAACGACCTTAGGTCTCGTTGCCGTAGATATCAGTGTATAAAAAAAAGATACTGTGAGTGTTGGGGATCTGTTTATGTATATCCGGATAGCAAATTGGTAAGTTTTCTTGTGCTAATGAAGCCATAAATAGTGATGTATCCACAGAACTCCTCAACTGTCTGCTCCTTCTTTCCCCTCTCCTTTCCTTCCCTTTCCTCATTGTTGAAACACATCCTGAAGAGAGACAGATGATTATTCTAACCGTTCAGCAGTAGACATCTATCATTCTGCAGCGCACAATTAGTCACTCTATCTATTATACCATAGGAGTAATAAATATAACATTATTAGTACTGGACAAGTGTGAATGTAACGTTATACGAATGGAGGTGAATATGAAGCAAGTTAGAGACTTGGGCTGAGGGGCCCCCTATGTATTCATTATACACACACACACACACACACACACACATGCACACAGAGCATTCATCGTCCAATGATCGTACCTGATCATAAAAAAAAGTACCTCGCCAGCCTCCAGTTGGCTGAGAGTCTTGTCCGCAGACGCGGCCATCCTTGCGAAAACTCGAGCCAAGTTACAAGCTGTAGGGCTGGCTAGACCTGCCCGAGACGACCATTTCCCTTGACATGGACGCCCCTGGGGAAAAACGAGCTGAATTACAAGCTGTGGGCTTGATAGGCCTTTTAGGGAGGGGCCATGTCCCCGGACATGGTCGTCTCTGGGGAATCTCAAGCCGATTACAAGCTGCAGGCTGGCCAGGGCGGTCGCAACTGTGGTGCTTCATCCAGAGGAGGGTCCGTGCTCATTTCTTAAAGGAAGGATGAACAGCTAGGTGAGCCGTGAGCCGTTTTACCCGCGCTGGGGGATCGAACTAGGGCTAGTTGATTTGTGGCTGACAAAGCAAACAAACCACTTATCGTCTAACTTTCAAGTTTCCAGGCTGGGCACTATTCCTTCCAGCTGACTGGTAAATGCATTCTCTTCTACTGAAAGAACGTACTGTCATCCTGCGTCTATTGTGAACAGGGTTGATTCGTTGTCGGGATTTCTGATTGGCGCCACGAACGTGCTACGAACAAGAGGTATCGTTCGTGGTATGTGACGTAGGTGTTCGTGAACCCAGGTCGTAGGTGCTCAGTGCCCGGTTATGGTATGTTGCAAAAGGTATGACGTCTCGTTGGTGGTGTCGCAAAGAGCTCTGTGACGCAGGAGTGTTGTGACGTCATCTTGCAACGTAGGAATGTTTTACAGCGAGATAACGAAGTGTTTATTTTCTTACATTACACTTCACTCTTTTGTTTACGTTATGTTTCATCAACGAACTTTCGCTTATGGAAATATTTGTTAGACTTTCCTAAAAAAAAAAGAAAAAAGTAGTTGAAAAGTTTAGAAATGTTTACTTACTCGATTAGAGAGAGGCTGGGAGTGTATGAGTGAGCTTTGATGTTGTCGACGTATCTAACCTAGAGAGGGAAGGTCGGGGATTTCTTTTTTTTTTCAACCTTTTTGTGTTCGTCCAGCACAGCAGAAGGGAGCGTGATACCCACTGTGGAGTGAAGGTAAAAGGCTTTACCATGGTAGTGATGAATGCAGACCCCACTGCAGGATAGTGGATTGGTCCTGTGGTCTTGTTTTTGTGTGTGTGGCATTACACTACCTATTGTGAAGTGGTTATATAGCGTGTACACACCGTAGTAAACATATGAAAAGAGGCGTGAAGGCTTTATGCTAACAGGATGGGTGTGTATTACCAAAACGTGGGGGAAAATTTTTTTTGAATACGGTCACTTATATTAGCAGTTTACCTACGCTCCGAAGTACGTCAAAGAGAACTCGAAAACGTCTACAAGAAACGAGATATCATTTTTTTTTCTTTACAAGTTCAAGGTTCTGGATCCTAGAGATCCACGAAAGAAGGTGCCATTCCTCATGCTCGTGTGATGAAGTGAACTCAGTACTGAGGACGGTATCGCCTGCTTCAGCAATAGTGTGAAACATATGAATGGTTTCCACGATAGGCGTCCTCATGTCCTGGGAACACTAGCGCTGTCACTAGTGCTGTATCTTGATCAGCTAGCAGCTCGTGTCTCACTACCACCTTACTGTCTGTGCGTAATATGTTTATATTTCTGCGTGGTTGAACTGAGATGTTTTCAAACTGAATAGTAAAAAAGCAAGCGAGATATGGAAAGAGATGAGTAGAAATTGCATTCAAGCTCTATGTAATTTAACCAAGTTACTTCTCTCTTCCCGTCCGGCAATGTTGCACAGGTCGTAATTAAGCGATGGAACATGTTCAGTACGAGAAAGAGAAGAAGTATCGGAGGGGAGAGTAACATGAAGTGTGCAGAGTGGAATCGTCGGCGTGAGAAGGAACAGGGCTGGAGGTTGAAACGGAAAGGTCTTAAGCGAAGAGAGCAGCGAGGGTAGGGCGCAGGACAGAGCCCTTAGGGACACCACTATCGACAGGCTTAAGAGGGGGATGTCATTCCATCAGCGACCACAGCAGTGGAAAGACTGAAATGACAACTATACATTACGGGAAAGAGAAAAGGCAAAGCGAAAGATATGCATGTTTGATCTTCATAGACTTGTGCTATACCTTCTCATGTGCTTTGATGTCGATGGCCACAGTAAAAGATCCACTAGAATTCCTGATAGGAGAGGACCAGTGTTGAGTCATAGGACCTTGTGCGTAAATTATAAAGACAGTTATGTTGTCATATTATTCGCAAGAAAGATGACAGAATATTCAGTAAAAGATATTCAGCCTTTGTATAAAACGGCGTAAAGTGAGGGTGATTTACGCCTCGTTTACTCGTTTCAAATGTTGTTGGAATTTGTTTACCCGTTCCGTTTCATGTCCTGAATCTTCCCGTTAAACGCAACACAAGGAAAAGCTTGTGGAATGATGTACATGCGTCACGCTAACGAAAAACAAACGGACTGTTTCAGTATCTAATGGTCCGTTGAGCTTCTGTTTTTCCCCCGTGACATTCTTCTGTTTACTTCAGCCAGTAGGACTGACCCAAGGTGTATACATGAACTCCCTCGGGAGCCTCGTAACCTAAGCTGTTGAGGATTTGGCGCTGTTGTCACTAGGGTGTCATTACCCGTTACTGCAGAGGAGGATAAACTTGAGAGGGTAACGCAGTCGTTTGTAAATCATTTGTGAATGATGTTAACGATCCGTGCGTTCACGTTGATGGCCATTAGCTTTGAATGCCAGTAACATGGGCTAACCCCTCCTAATCGTATATGCATTCCACACAAAATCATACGCCAGATACAAATACACACTGCTGCGTATACAGATACCACGAGCTCATAACACCACCTGCGCGTCAGCGCTATCCACACAGAACATTGGTATATACGCCACCGAGACACACACACACACACACACACACACACACACACACACACACACACACACACGCACACACACACACCTTAACTATACACTATCACCAGATGCACATCACCAATTCGCACAGCACCAAAATCCACACACCATCATCCCCTTCCATAGATTATCAAGCACTCGCACCTACCGACCGTGCACCAGAGACAACCGTATACTAACATACAGCATCACACACAACCACCAACATCTCCACACCGCCAACATCTCCACACCGCCAACAACCATGCGCCAGTAAACACCACCCAGCACGCACCACTCGGAACCCCACACACAACCACCAGCTAAATAACATAACATAACCAAAGCCGTCAATGAAATCCAGACGCAAAAGCCGCGTCATCCACACTATACAACACCAGCGCTCCCAGTCAGTCATACATTATCCATAACACCCCCAACGCTAAACATACACCTTTTTACTCGCTGAAACACCCGCTTGTTGCCCCCAACACCAACAGAAGGGTACAGTTAATGATATAAATGTTGGCTGCTCTCCAAGCGGTTGCTGGCAGTGGCGGGCGACGGCTTATTATTGCAACGATTTAATCGCTTTTGGATGCTCATTGTGTCCCGCCAAAACTGTGTTGACTGAATAGTTTTGGTGAATTCGAATGTCACTTGCATTCTGAACGATCAGAGATTGCGTGTTTCATCAGCTCGTATATAAGTCCATAGTTATTTTAGTATATTGTTTATATATATTTATATATATATATATATATATATATATATATATATATATATATATATATATATATATATATATATATATATATATATATTTTACACCAGTTTGGTGTTATTATTTTTTTACGAAGACCAGCGAGACGCCTAAATGTAAGCTTTTTTGTTCTTTTTTTTTTTCTTTTCGTAAGTCGTAAAAAACTCATCGCGTTCGTGTGGCGTCGGCAGTTTATCACGATCGGTAGAAGAGTTATGCGAACGACGGGAAATAATGACGGGAATCTGACCGTAGGAACTTGGGGCGGGCTGCGAGGACGGGAAATAACTGCCCCGCACCGACGTGACACGGGAAAATAAGTAGCTCTAACGTAGCCAGGGAGGAGGAGGAAAGGGGGAAAAAATAAGTGCTTATTGACCTACTAAGGAGAAAATTAGTACCTGACATACTGTATGGGGGAAAATAAGTGGGTGTGACGTCGACACGGAAAGAAAGGATCCCTGGCGTAGTTCAGGTGGAAAATAAGTATTTCGAACCATGGCTTTGGAAACAGGTACGTAATTGACTTAGTGTCTGGGTAGTAAAAGAAAATAGGTCCCTAACGATGCCTGGGGAGAAGAGGTTTCAGACCAATGTATCCACAACATTGCCAAAGATAAATGAATTAGAAGCCTTGGGAAATAAGTACTTTAGCATAGACTTAGGGAAATGATTATCCCTATGGCATACCCTTGAGAAAATAAGTGGCCCTTTAGCACAGCCTTGGAAAAATATGTAGTTCTTTAGCACTGCCTTGAGAAATTTGGTGGCTCTTGAGAGCTGACTTCGAAGAACATGTAGATCTTCGATATATTCTTCAGATGATAAGTACCTCCTTAGTTTATAGTCTTGGGAAAATACTTGACTCTGTAGCATAGTCTAGGAAAGTAAACTGTACTATAGCATAGGCTTGGTGAAACAGGTCAAGCACAGTATGTGTAAAGGCAGTGGCTTGCAGTTGCTTCAGAGGTAAAACTGTTCCCAGATTCGACGTGTAAAAAAGACAATAGAATGTTGCTCTGGTGTAGCCTTGGTTAAGATAGCTCTTTGACTCATCCAGAGGAAAATAGAGGGATACCATAGCTCCCCCTCACGAAAAACAGGGGAGAGACCCTCTTTTTTCCCCCCAGTAGTTTCTTCGACAAAGAAACTGAGAGATAAGTTAGGGGGAAATATGTACTTTTCGAGTGATAGGTTCTCACCCTCCACCGAACACACCCTGTGACGTAAGTCCCCCTTCCCGACAGCTCCCAGATGTACCGGAGATAAGTTCCCTCATATGTAGACGTCGTATGATGTCCTCCTTCCTCCCACAGTGGCTCAGTGTAGGGTATGAGTACCCCTCCCATCCAAACGTCACTCTTTTCATCCTCACCTCTCTCTCCCGCACTGACGCTGCCTCGAAGAAAAGTACCTTGTTTAGACGTCAGCGTAAAGGCCTCCGCCAGCTTAACGGTACGGCAGTGCTTGAAGTCTGTCCCCTCATCAAGACCTCATGTGAGGTCAAGTCTTCAGCTTCCTCCCGACACTGATGCATCATTGAGAACAAATCTCTCCTCCCTCCCTCCCTATTTGGACATCATCCTCATCATCATCATCATCATGAAGTCCTTCCTCCCTCCCTTCCTCCCACAGTGACACGATACTGGGGGATGAATCCCCGCCATTTGGGACGTCGACATAAAAGACATGCCCGCAGTTTTGATGAATCCCGTAAAATGAACCAGCGTCCGTGATATGCTGGGGAGTGGGCCTCCTCCCCCACCCTCCCCCCCCTCAAAAAAAAAAGTCGCCCATTGTGACGCAGAGGCTGGGGGTGGGTGTCGGGGGTTAGGGGGGGGACGCTCAGGGATATAACTATTGGCTCATGTTGGGAGAATAGATTTTGGAATACAGCAGCGGAGGAGGAGGAGGAGGAGGAAGCGGTTCTGGTCCCAAGCATGTCTCTGGTGTAATATGAGACGCTGGCCAAGATATTGTGGTGGAGGATGGGAGGGGAGGGAGGCTGCTGGGTGGTGCCGGGGGAGAGCTGGAGAGAAGACGGGAAGTGGAAGAAATATATAAAACGGAGAGGAAGTGGTTAGAAGTGGAGGATGGGAGGGCGAAGGGAGACAAGAAGATATAAAGAAGGTGGAGAGAGCTAGGGAGGGTGAGGTAGGCAGACGAGAGAATGGGAGACAAAGGGAAAAAGACACAAAGGATATAAAAACAAAAATGTCGAAAACTTTAGAAAAAAGATAGAAATGTAAAAAAAAAAAAAAAGGTGGAGGGGGGATTTTCCAAAGTTTTAGGAATTAGAAATGTTGGTAAAAATGAACGTTTTCGTCCATTAGTTCCTTCCTCATCCAAGACGAGTCGAAGTTCCGACGAAGGAATTGCAGTCACATGAGCGAGGAAATCCTCGACGCTAGAACTTGAGGCTCAGAAACGCTGCACGGCCGGCCAGCCGTCGGGGGTCTTACCCACGACCCCACACTGAATTATTGGTCGTTACAAAATCAATCGGGCTAATTACAGTACCGAGGTGGGAGTTATGACTCAGAGAAAGAGCGAGACAAGGGCAAAAATCCTGTGTGATGGAAGGGTCGTGGGAGTGGCTGAGGTGGGAGGAGGGAGGGAGAGAGAGGATGGGAAGGTTAGACAGAACGCCATATGTGAGATAGGACGGGGAAAAGGTGCGGTGGAAGCAGCAGTGGGATGGGCAGGCAGTGAGGAATGTCTCCTCCTCCTGATCAGGCAGGACGGGACGGACGGAGGTGAGGAGTGAGAAGAGCTGGTGGCTGGGCGAGAGTAGGGATGGGGGAGGACCTGAACTGCCGGTGATTGGTTCTCTCTCAGGTGATGTGGAGAAATGACACACACGAAATTGCAACCCACATACACACGCATATATAATATATATACATATATATATATATATATATATATATATATATATATATATATATATATATATATATATATATATATATATATATAAATATATATATATATATATATATATATATATATATATATATATATATATATATATATATATATATAAAGATAGTGAGATATATTGATGGACAGACACAGATAGAGATAGATAGACATCGATAGATAGATACGATACACAGATGGAGGGAAAGAGCCACTCTGACTTTGGGTCATGTTCGAAATTCTCTTAAGTGTCAGTCTGCATAGAGTTCTGCCATCAAAGTATCGAGTGAAAACTAAAAAGAAATTCGTGGTACAGCGTCCTTTGATCTGAGGTTGTCTGCGGTGTTACCACCCTACGTGTGACGCCTATATGGTGTCTTGCACTGGGAAAACGAAGACCCTCGTGTACGAATGTTCAGGTGGTCGCCAGAGTAGACTTTGTACCTACAAACTCCACACTGTTGCCAGGGAAAAGTTAGTACCACTCACTCGACTACTCGTTTACTGTGTCTCCGGTCTTCAAGGTTCTTGTCCACATTCACTGTGACACAGAGCTGTGCCTCGTGGAACTGTTGTTCTGGTACAAGTTGCAGTCATTTTTATTTTTCGTGATTGCTGATACTTAGTGGAGTTACTGCCATTGATAAGGCCAGGTGTGTGTGTGTGTGTGTGTGTGTGTGTGTGTGTGTGTGTGTGTGTGTGTAAAGAGAAATCGTAAGGTCTTCTTGTGATTGTTGCTATATTTCCTGCATCAGTGGCTTAGGCTTAACTTTACTTAAATTTCTTGTAACACTACAGCACCACCTGTTTTTCTTCAGTTCCTATGTTGTCTATGCATTGCTCCGCCTTGGCATTTATTACGTGTACTTTTTTTTTATTTGCAAATGTCTTTCGTCATTATTTTACGGCGGCTTCGTCATCTTAGAATACATTAAATTTATGAATCTTGTAGTTTCTGAACTGTTGAATCTTATAGTTTCTGAAATTTCTCTCCATATGCAGAATCCCTCAGTCTTTTGGCTTATTTCCCCTTGGGTATGATGACGCCCCGATTCCCTGGCTTTGGCTTGACTTTACCCTTAAGAGGGTCATCAGCATACCCAAGGGTCATGACCTCCTGCTTAAGGAGTGTCCGCCAGTCCCAGGTGCAGAGGTGGGCGAGGCCAGCAGGGAGAGCAGGCTGGTGAACCTCAACACCCACCCGCAAATCACGAGTTCCTCCCACGCCCAGGAAATGACCGCCTCAAGCTACCGCCACGGCGGCCTGGCGATGCCGCACTGGGGCCAGCCGGTGCACGATCTGGGCACCAGGTGGTGCACAGGGCACCTGATGCTGCGCAGGACCTCAAGTGCGCGGGGTGGACCGCTGGCGCTCGGGACTAGCTAGTGCACGGAATGAGCACCAAAGACACGAAGGAAGTGTATAGGGAGAGCAGTGAGGAGGGCTGAGGGTGCAGAGGAAGTGGGCAAGGTGAAGCGGTGAGAGAGAGAGAAGCGGGAGTGAGACGTCGAACGGTAAGCGGAGACGCAGGAGTGAGGAAGGGAGGGGTGGAGGTTACATGGAGTTGGAGGGAGGTAGGGAGGGAGGAAGGGACGGGAGGAGGAAGGGGTGGAGGTTACATGAGGAGGAAGGGAGAGGAGGGGAGGGGAGGGGGATTGAGACTTGGGTAATTAATTACCCAGCTTGTTATCTTACCTTAATTAAAACTTGCCGCCAGCGAAAGTCTTAGAGGATTTATTTATCCGTCGGAAATATTTACGCAGCTGTTCCTATGTTGGTGACGTGTGGCGGCCATGCGTCACCCCCCCCGTCACAGCCTCCGTCCCACTGCCACGCCACCGACCGTCACAACACAGACGTTCCGTCACCCAACAGATCTGGCAACTGGTAAACCTTATATAAACAGAGCCATGCAGCTTCGTAACCAGCTCGCATGTTGGACCAGATCCCTAATTTGGTTCTGAAAAGTCGAGACATTCCTTGATAAGAACGTAATCTCTGCAGCTGAATCAAACCACAGTCAGACGTCCAGATTTACTGTAAATGAAGAACATTTGATTCCTGAGCAGGTAATATGTCGGGAAAATAGAAACAGGGAACTCCCATGTATGTCGGGAAGGAAAATCGAAGGTTGTTTGAAGTACACAAAAAGGCACAGGATATGATCCATTGGCGAAAATAATCGAATTTGCGAACCCATTGCCAAATGGTCGATCTCGACGACAACGCGTTCCTCAAACTTCGCCAGGGCGTACCGAACTAAAATCAATATGTCCCAAGTTCCCCGAGAGAGCGGGAAGATCACCGGCCATTGATGCCAACAAATATATATCTATCTTTCCTCCCAACAGAGGAGTTCTCCCAGACCACAAAAACTTCCGTTGGTCAAGGGTTCCTCCAGCTAGCCCGGGCAAGACTTGAGGTTGACGGGGGAGGAAACTCCGCCAATCACTCGACGCCAAGCATTCATTCACCCCTTGATCATGACGACGAGACGACCCTGGAGAACAACTCTTCAGTAAGATGGTACGACCCATGGATGTGATGGCCTGGGCCTCTTGACCTAACAACCCTTTGAAGGGGTCATCTCAAAGGCCAGGCCGTCATACCCAAGGGTGATAGCATCGTGTTCAAGGGTCATAACTTCACACTGAAGACGATGATTTGACGTGGGGGAAGGGCGGCCATGAGATGGCCCTCCGGCCCAGCTCGTGCATGCCAGTAAAAGGCAACTCGTTCGTCTCGAAGTTTATAAAGAGAGATCCCAAAACCACCTGACAGTTCAGCGATCACTGGTGTCAACCTCGTCAAACTGCCATAGATTTTAAGTTCTGTTGTGCCTCTGTAGGATTGTCAGTCTGGTGAGTTAAAGAGCAAGATTTCTTGGGTCTTTTCTATCTGATGATGATTCTCGACTAGACGTAGCGAGTGCTGATGAAGGTAGAATTACCAGATTTCAAAGCCAATGGATGTGTTTGGTGTTGGATGCTAACGTACACTTCGCCAATGATGATATATTTACAACGGGAAAGGTTACTGTTTGTGCTTGTGGTGCTTCAGATGTTTGATGTTGTTGCTACTGTTGGAGGTGATGATGGCGCGGATGTTGTGGCTGGTTGTGAGCGTGATGGTGTCCGTTCTGCTGTTGGTGGAGAGGCTGCTGTCAGTGGCGGTGGTGGAAGAGTTATTGGTGGTGCTGTTGGTGGTGGCAAAAGTTGGTATGGTGGTAGTACTGCTGTGGTTGGTGTTTGAGGGGGTGGTCGTCGTGGGGTTGTTGTGGGTAATGTTGTTTGGTTGTAAGGCTGGAGCTGCGGGTGGCATTGTTGTTGGTAGTTTAGCTGTTGTTGGCGGAGTGTTGTTGGTGTTATTGTTACTCGTGTTGCTGCTTCTGTTGGCTATGATGGTGTGGTGGTGAGGGTGGTGACAATGCTCTTTGTTGGTGATGTGTCTCTAGGAAAAGATAGAGTCTTGTATGGGTATCACATATACATGGATTTTGTGTATATAGGATGAAAAAGGGAGAAGCATAACACAGAATCGTGCTGGGATACTTGACTTTCAACATGTGTCAGAATTGTGAGAGTTGCTAGTTTCACATAAGAGCGTGGCCATGTGGTCATGTGTACCCCTGTGCCAATCTCTCGCGTGGGATTTCCAAACCCTTAGCAATTCACAGCTCCGTCTGAAAGTTCCGAAACGTTCGAACTTTATAACCGCGAAACGTTTCGGAAGCCCTCAAACGTGGATGTTCTTGACTCTTGAAGAGCTAAGGTGTATCCAGGCAATACGCCCAAGACAAGTGTATCCGAGACTCTAGGGCTGGCGCTCAGCGCTAAAGATCGTCAACGTTTTCGTCTTTAAAAACGCATCCGGGCTTTAATCAGCACCTCGACGTAATTTCCATACACTTTGCATTTAATATGGTGCATACGTGAGCCATGCCAAGAAGAGATTTTCCAATATGGTTAAAAGCTGGGATGAGATGAAGGGACGTCTGGAGTCTGAGGGAAACGTGATAAGGTGTTATCACCTCAGTGATGGAGGGGGGAGATGGGAGAACAACTGGGAGAGCCTCACTGTGGACGAGCTGATGATGATGATAATCTATCGCTTTATGGCAGGATTGGTTGTTCATGTAAAGGATTGGTCTGAATGACTGAGTAGTGATTGTAGCCTGAGGGTTTGGAGCTGATCAATGACTGGTTGTGATCAGTTCCATGTAAGTGATTTTCATGCTGATTATTTCCAACACACACACACACACACACACACACACACACACACACACACACACACACACACAAATATATATATATATATATATATATACATATATATATATATATATATATATATATATATATATATATTTTTTTTTTTTTTTTATACTTTGTCGCTGTCTCCCGCGTTTGCGAGGTAGCGCAAGGAAACAGACGAAAGAAATGGCCCAACCCCCCCCATACACATGTACATACACACGTCCACACACGCAAATATACATACCTACACAGCTTTCCATGGTTTACCCCAGACGCTTCACATGCCTTGATTCAATCCACTGACAGCACGTCAACCCCTGTATACCACATCGCTCCAATTCACTCTATTCCTTGCCCTCCTTTCACCCTCCTGCATGTTCAGGCCCCGATCACACAAAATCTTTTTCACTCCATCTTTCCACCTCCAATTTGGTCTCCCTCTTCTCCTCGTTCCCTCCACCTCCGACACATATATCCTCTTGGTCAATCTTTCCTCACTCATTCTCTCCATGTGCCCAAACCATTTCAAAACACCCTCTTCTGCTCTCTCAACCACGCTCTTTTTATTTCCACACATCTCTCTTACCCTTACGTTACTTACTCGATCAAACCACCTCACACCACACATTGTCCTCAAACATCTCATTTCCAGCACATCCATCCTCCTGCGCACAACTCTATCCATAGCCCACGCCTCGCAACCATACAACATTGTTGGAACCACTATTCCTTCAAACATACCCATTTTTGCTTTCCGAGATAATGTTCTCGACTTCCACACATTTTTCAAGGCTCCCAAAATTCTCGCCCCCTCCCCCACCCTATGATCCACTTCCGCTTCCATGGTTCCATCCGCTGCCAGATCCACTCCCAGATATCTAAAACACTTCACTTCCTCCAGTTTTTCTCCATTCAAACTCACCTCCCAATTGACTTGACCCTCAACCCTACTGTACCTAATAACCTTGCTCTTATTCACATTTACTCTTAACTTTCTTCTTCCACACACTTTACCAAACTCAGTCACCAGCTTCTGCAGTTTCTCACATGAATCAGCCACCAGCTGATATATATATATATATATATATATATATATATATATATATATATATATATATATATATATATATATATATATATATGTGTGTGTATGTGGGTGGGTTGGACCATTCTTTCGTCTGTTTCCTTGCGCTGCCTCGCTAACGCCGGAGACAGCGACAAAGTATAATAGATAAATGAATAATATATATATATATATATATATATATATATATATATATATATATATCAATTAGTTTTACACCATTTAAGATCGAGTTAAGTCATCTACTCGTTAATAAATGATAGTTACATATTTATAAGAATGATCCGAGTGTGTTCGCCTATTAACAGCAAAAGATAATTGTAGGGCTCTTGAATAGGTAGGCAGCCAGCCGCCTTGGTGTACGAAGAGAGGTTGCCAGTCATTTTCATTAGTAGACAAGAAAACTCCACTTATGACACTGATTCCAATTGTATTTTGTCTTGCTATGATATGCATAGGTTGGTCAGAGAATAATTCGTATACGAGAGAAATATAAGTAAAACAGGATAGTACAGTGAGAAAAACATTAGAATCTTTCTTTATATAACGTTACGGTTGTACGTTCAAGAAAATGTAATTAACTTAAGAATTCGTAGGGTGAGAAACCATGTGTTGGATTGAGATAGCGTGCCAGGAGGTATCTGATAATTATGTTCGTGTTGCCAGGCGTCGCTACCACACCAAACATTTCCTATGGCTGATTTATTGTGCGAGTGTTGCTCTACAGCCAAACATCTGGCCAATTATTCATTTGGAATTACCATGAAATAGATTTTAGTTGAAGCCTGTCGCAAATGTTGCTATTCGAAATTCATGTGGTCGTTTCATTTGCATACCCGACAAACTGCGATTGGTAATTCAAGTGTTAGAGTCTCTTCAACCTTTTTAGCTTAACCGTCAGAGTGTTGGAAGATGAACTGATGGTCTGAAATTATGATTATCATTCTAAGCTCTCTTGCCTGACTAGTTTTTCAAGTTCTTTTTTTTTTCTTGCATTATTAGAGAACAGTGATTTCGACACATGCCACTTGGTAAAACATTCCATACGATTAAAAGAAAAGTCGGCTTTTGTGTTAATAGCTTCTTCTAGAACTTGCTTTCGACGTCTTTGTCAATATTTGTGGGTGAAAGTGTGGCAGAAGGATCATCAGTGAATCATACCTCTACAAAGTTTTGTTGGTCTGAAGTCTTGTGGACGACCACGTCACTCGGCATGAGAAGAGTAAACTTTTGCACTAGCTGGAGTAAATTTTCAAACTAGCGAAACTTTTGCACTAGAGTACATTTTCAAACTAACTAGAGTCACCTTCTGCGCTAGGATGAGTAAATTCTTTTTAACTAGCGAGAGTAAACTTTAGTACCAGAGTGAGTAAATCTTTCATACTAGCCAGAGTAGTTTATGTATGCATGAAGTGGAGGAAAACTTTCTGCATTGACAAAAGTAGACGACTCAGAAGCAGAATTAAACTAATTTATTCTGAAAGTAGTAAGACTTCGAATTAAGTTTAAGTAGACTGCTAAGGCAGGGGTAAAGTTTACTGCTCTAGTCAAAGTAAACTCTTAATTCCAGCATAAGTTAACTGTTCTCACATAACAATAACACTTTTATCGCATTGTCAGTAGTAATACTTTCCTGCATGTGTGGGAATAAACTCCTCACACTAGTAAGAGTAAACTTGCCGATCGGGAAGAATTCCCTACGTAGCAGTGAATTTTACAGTGCTGCTAGGAAATAAACTTTCTTTTCTTACCAGTAAGAGTAAACGTGTCAGCAAAAGCAAGTGAATGCTTGCACTCAGAACATTGTAAACTCCTATCAGGTATAGTAAATCACAGTAAATTTGTAAATTTCTGTGGAGAATCGTATAGTATAGATTGACAAAAACATTTTCACGTAAACGGAGAAACTCGTTAGGGTATTAACGTGTTTGGTGGGCCACAGATAGCACGACCCACGAGCACGTAACCCACCTCCTTCAGTACGACCCAAGGAGAGCCAGGCCTCGTCGTCCTTCTCAAATGGTGAAGTTTATTGCTCGGGTGAACGATTTATTGACAGGGGTAATGGATTACGACCCTGGGGAACACCACTGGGAGGTACTTCAATTGTTGGCTGATAATTCTTTTACCCTCATCCTAGCACTAATTTTAGATTTCATTACTCCACTATCTAATGCATGTAGTTAATGAACCAGACTGGCTGGAGTATATATCAGATCTTGTTTTCTTGATATTAGGGATTTTACCAGATTTCTTACTGCCAAAGATCATCTTGATATCATGTAATCGTAAATATTATCCAAGAGTTAGGTCTGTGTCGTTATCGATTCAACCTCCTTGTTATGACTGTAAGAGACATTGACCTGTAAGCAGTATGGTGGCCTTGTCCATCATAAACGATCGACTTGCCTTGTGATTATCATAGGCATTTATCTTCATAGTTTGTCGTCCGTCTCTTTGCCTCTTGAAGTACGTCTTCATCTGTGAGTCTTCATAGCCGCCCTTATCTCTCTCTCTCTCTCTCTCTCTCTCTCTCTCTCTCTCTCTCTCTCTCTCTCTCTCTCTCTCTCTCTCTCTCTCTCTCTCTCTCTCTCTCGACGTGAAAGATCTAGGATACTGACAACGGTTTGATGTGGATGGATGACTAAGGAGTGACAGCCACCACCACCACCACAGCTGGCTAATCACGAGTTACAACTGTTCACGAGTCGTTAATGTAAGCCTTACTGGTAGTTAACCCCTAAACACCTCACTCCCAAGGCGTCCCGTCTGCTGTTTCACATGCCCTTCAGTTTTGACTGACCGGCAAAGACCATATGATATACAGTGAGGGCGTGTATCGAGCAAGGGCCATATGATGTACGGTGAAAGCGTGTTGTATTGTCCTAGAATTACCCTGAACACCTCAAGATTGTGTTCGAGATTTTCGATTGGTGGCGATAACCAGACTTCGACGTCTTTAACGACCCTGTCTGTCGATAGGCCTAAGCCATGCTACCAATCTTGATTCACGGCGAAAAGATTTACGGGCAAGTGTGAGGGGGGGGAGAGCGAAAACCAGTTACTCCCAGTCTTTCAAAATGCAGGATTTTAAGGACCTTAAGAAAAACAAACGAACTCCATTAATTTCACTGTCTAGGTAGCATACTACCCATTACACCTGTCTAGCTTAGTCCAAGTAATCATGCCTATCCGTGTTGTCGTAAGAGGGATCACCGTAGCCGACCATTCGTGTGTCAGGACCGACTTGCAATCACCCATCTGTCCAGTAACGGGGACCGAGTCTTCCTGACACACGCGGGGCCCAGTTTCATGAACTATATTTACCTGTGACGAGATATTGCCATTAGACCGGGCCAGCGCGTCGCTCGCTGGAGGAATATGTAAAGTTAAGAATTGTGTTGCATGAATGATGCACTGTCGAGTGGGTGTTTGTGGACTGAGTGCCGGCTGCTTGCTTGTACCTGTGTGAGGCAGAAGGAAGAGACAGCAATTGGACTAAGGAGGGTAACTTGGTGGCCACTGCAGTGTTGGCTTACCGTCGTCACTAGACCTCCCGATACCCAGGCGTGTGTGTGTGTGTGTGTGTGTGTGTGTGTGTGTGTGTGTGTAATTGCTATTTGTGTGTTACGGGGAGAAAGTCTTACACTCGCAATGCCCCGTCTCTTAACTTTCTATATATGTACCGTGTTTTTACTGTTGAGCACACACACACACACACACACACACACACACACACACACACACACACACACACACACACACACACCTAAGACAGGTAATCATTCATGAATCAGCTCAGAAGGGAGGATGAACAGCTAGGCTGGCAGTGGGCCTACTGCCGCGCCCTGGACTCGAACTCGGGCTGGTCCGTGCGTGAATGAGGGTCAGCGAAGCTAACCACTGCACAGCAGAAGCCCACACGTGTGTGTGTGTGTGTGTGTGGTGTGGTGTGTGTGTGTGTGTGTGTGTGTGTGTAGTCTCTCGCCACTTCTTGCGTTTTGATTTAGACTCAGATCAAGGACTTTAGGCCTTTTTTTTTTTTCAAAAAAAATCCTCTTGATTTATTCCTTGTACACATCGGGGACATTTCATTCGAGATGAGTTAACAGCAGTTTTGAATTTCATGGCGAGAATCCACCATGAATGTTTCATTCTGGTTAAGAGCCTGGCATAGGTATCCACATTATTACTCTTTTCCTTTCCATTAGCAAGTGATACACACATATCATTAAATATACAGCACCACTAAATTGCAAATGCTTTGCGTTTTCCACGTAAATGGTTGGAAATGCCGGGCTTAATACTTGCTGCAATTTGTCGCACTGTCCATAAAAACTTCATTTCGCGTTTATGTAATGACTGTTTGCTGTAACGGTGCAGTTTTCCACTATTTCAGGATGACGGCCGACCACAAAGCACTCGTAGGGGAGGGGGACCTGTCTAGCGTGGCAGGAACACACAGCCACTTCGCTGACCCCCTTGTAAGTATGTGTTTTCCCGCCTTTGTGTGTGTGTGTGTGTGTGTGTGTGTGTGTGTGTGTGTGTGTGTGTGTTACGTGCCGGGGTAACAGGGGTTCGCTTTCACAAGTGCTCATTAGCAATGATGTTTGCAGCCAGTAGCAGCGTGTCATTCACAAGCACGGGTCTGATGTGTTGGCCTTGATTTATTCCGAGTCTTACATTGTTGGGATGACGTTAGAGATGTGTTTTTCGTCGCGTATCTTTATAAATGTTGAGATATTTACTTCTTCTCTATTTTTTGTTTTTCGTTTTTTTTCTCATGTTTGGCACACACAGATATATATATATATATATATATATATATATATATATATATATATATATATATATATATATATATATATATATATATATATATTTGCTACAGTTTGTAGCACTTTTCTTCGTTGTGACAGACTTCTTGTCCCAAATTATCCCATCCAGGATAAGTGTCCCAACGGTGTCTTGTAGAAGGATACGATCTGTACAGGTTTTCCGTCCGGTGGACGTGGCTAGCTTCCTAGGCGCTGCAGGATCGCCATCCGATAGTGACCTTGGGACATGCTTAGTATTCTATTCTTGGGCGACGAAGGAATATCAAGGCAGAGGAACCACTGCGTCCCTTATTCAAGTGGGAGTCTGTATCCCCTGTGTGGTTCGGTGGAATGACCAGTGTAGTAGAATATGAAACATTGTGACAAGCAGTATTTCATCACAGACAAATCATCGGTTCACTAGATGGATGTAGTTTTTTTTTTCAGAGCTTGTGTGTCGATATGTTTCAGAATATTGGTGGCGAGATACCTTGCCTCACCTCACCTTCCTGCACCAGGGTCACCTTCTATAGGCCTCCCGCAGCGCTCGGAAAGTCGACCAAGTTCACCTCCGGTGGTGAGGTGTATATATATAAATACATGTCGGATCCCAGCCTCACGAATGAATGTCGTCAGCGTTCGTGCATAGTTAACAGACGGTGAAATAGCTGTCGTCACATCCCTTCTCCAGTGTATACTACAAGTGTGAATAATGGACAGCTTCCTGGTCTTGCAAGAGGCGATGGTGTCCGTCAGCTCGGTGATATGGACTGGCTGGCGGAACTAGAGGCCTGCATATAAGATGGGTCGGCAGTGGGTGACCGCTGGAGTTGGCCAAAGGCAGGATTTCTCACAGTCGACGACTGTCGTATATTGTAAAGCCAAATGCGTTAAAAAGACCTCTTCTTATCAGATCTTAAACTACGATCTTATTAAAACTAACGTGATATGAATGTGACGTGGGGTTTCCTTTGCTTAATTTGGCTGGTGTTGCAGATTTAACATAAGTGGATTTTCGCGTCGACATTAATTATTATTCAAGAACAACTCCGTTGAACTTTGTCAGAACTAACATGGCCAAGTGTAATATAACATTCATTAGGCTGGGTAAGTTGGGTTACAAGTGGCTGCATAGTTCGAGATACACACGCCTTCCAGCACAAAGGGATGCTGAATTAGCCACAAGTCGTAGTGAATTCTATTCCTAACATTGAGATAAAAATAAACTGTTGACGGCGAGGATGCGACCCTTGAACACGACGATACGATCCTTGAACGTGACAGTACGACCTTTAAACACGACCATGCGACCCTTGAACACGACTATACAACCCCTGAACACGACTATACGACCCTTAAACACGACTATACAACCCTTGAACACGACTATACAACCCTTGAACACGACCATACGATCTTTGAGCGTGACGAAATGACTCTTGGGTACGATGGCGTGGCGGCCTCTGCCATGACCTACATATAAGGCCAGGCCTTCATTCCCGCGACTCGTCGTACCTTCGTGCTCAAAAGAATAAAGATACCTGAAGTGACCCTGTCCACAGCACCAGTGGTAGAGTCGCAGATCACCTGTGGAAGAAGACCGTCGCTTTAAGTCCGAATCGACCGTCTACACACTTACAAGATTCATTTCTTTCCACTCACTTCCAAAGCTGTAGGCTGGTCATAACCCCATCCTCACCTCCATTGGTCTCGAGAATGTCTTCCCTCCTCTTCCATTCCTGGTGGGTGTGTGAGATTCTCTATTACACCTCGGTGATGTCCTGTTCAGTCGTGTCCCCTGGACGCATTCTCGTACGTTGGTACTCAGTTTTGTTCTCTGGTATCCCCCTGTTTGGTCGTGACCAAAAATGTCTTTTTGATAGAGATTTCCTAAAATTCTTATACTTACATTTCCCTGTAAAAACGCCTTCCCTTTTTTCTGCGACACTTGAACGATTCAGTGGGGTGAGAACCTGTTTAGTGTGTAGTGTGTGGTAACTGGGATGATTCAGTCGCATGTGAGGATCTGTGTCAGTGTGAAGTGTCTGGTAACTTGGATGATTCAGTAGCTCTCCATACGTCGAGGGTTGTGGTTCATTATAAACTTCTGATGGTAGGCACAGGGAGACCCGTGCCCCCTCTCTCCATTTGTTAGGTATTAGTGAAGAAACTTTTTCCATTCTATGTTGAGACCCCGCGGGGAGGCGGCCCGTCCTTTGAGAGTATATTTCTCCGAGACCAAATAGTTTCTCTCTCTCTCTCTCTCTCTCTCTCTCTCTCTCTCTCTCTCTCTCTCTCTCTCTCTCTCTCTCTCTCTCTCTCTCTCTCTCTCAGCTGGATTTAATATGTTTTTACCTAGCGCTGGTGGTTGAAAATATGATACGTAATGATATGGAGCACATAGTGAGTCAGAGCGATCACTTGGTGGTGAGGTTGGATCATGTTGATGTTAGGGTTGCGCAGCCCAAGAGATGGTGATTATAAGAAAGTCGGTCAATTAGTTTAAACTGGGGAAAGTCTTTTGAATAAAGGTAATGATGGGTGTGTGTGTGTGCGTATACAATGTTGTATAGCTAATGTGGGTTTCCTGTACAAGGGAAAACAGGAAAATATCAAAGGTAACAAGGCATGGTTTGATGAGATAGATGATGAAGTGTTAATTAGAGATAGAGGTATGTTATAGAGAAGATGCAGAGGACCGCTTGGCAATTATGTGGTGATACTGAGTAGAGGAGAGGAATAGTGTGAGGAACAGTTTGTGAATAACATGAAGGGAAAATAGAAATGTCTCCTGGTTGTATCCGACGCAAGTTGAGTGTTCAAGAACAGCTTGATGATAGGAAAATAAGTGAAGACCGATCGATTTTTTAGAGTTTATGGATAAAGATATGATCTCCGGTGGTTTATGGCAGTCCTCATGGACAAATGTGTGACAAGACCATCGCAGAAAAGGGTATTGCTAAATTAAAAGAACTGCTTGAGATTAAATTTCCCTAGACTTAATGGTATATCCCCATGGGCACTGACGGAGTGTGTGTTGGTTCCGCGAGCTTTGAAAAATTGCATTGTGCTCATTTTGGAATATGCAGAAGCATTTCATACGGTGTTGCTTAAGAGGTTAATGATAGCCTCTGTCTGGGAAAGTAGATTAATATCACTAGGGAGGTGGAAGATGAATTAAACTATGCTTAAGTGGGCTTGATGACAGCGGTGATGTGGGGAGGCGATTCATCATGGTTGGAAGTCACTGTTGGAGTACAGCAAGGTTCACTCTTGGTGCCTGTGGTGTTCATTATAATTGTTCATCATCCCCCGCCGGAGGGGTTACGATGACGATGTTCATATGTTTGACGATAATTCAAAACTAATGACAGAAATTACAGGAGGGAAAGACTGGGACGCATTACAGAGACACATTACAAGGACACTTGACCAATATCACTCAGAAATAGATAAATGGTGAGTGGAAAAAAAAAAAAACATATATATATATATATATATATATATATATATATATATATATATATATATATATATATATATATATACGTGCGGAATAAAACAAGGATACATATGTAAATATAAAGTTATCACTCTTGAAACTTGCAACATAATAGTGCTGTAGATTCTTTACCCTTGTGTCGTATCGTAATACAGGAACAAGTGGGCTAACAAGTTTAAAACCAGAGTGGTAGTTACGCCGCAAGGGTAGTTGAGAAACGCCGGTGTATACGTCATGGGCACTTAATTACGACAGGATACGCCCAGGTATACGCACGCAGTTTCCTTTTTTTTTTTGGGGGGGGGGGGGGGCGTGCGCGAGAACCACAAGAAACACCTGTGCAGCGGGGGTGGGTGTTTCTTTTTCTTCTCGTGTGTGGCTGAAATCATTTTGGGAGGAGAACCTGAGTCGCCTAACTCACTCTGCAGTCAACGCAACTACCTAATTACGTTTTTTGTCTTCTCTCTCTCTCTCTCTTCTTTTTTTTTTTTCCTTACTGAGGGGAAGGAAATTTCGTGGCTGGTTATCCTTTACTCGGCAGTATGTTTGAGTTAGGATAAAAAAAAAAAAAAGAGGTTCGTGGAGGGGGGATAGGTTGTTGGAGGGAGGAGGGTGGGAGAGGAATATGGGATTTGCTTTAACGATAATGGTTATGAGGCAGGCTCGTGAATCGCGGAGCATTAGTATTAAATCAGGCCCACAGTTTACCTCCGTTGCCTGCGTTATCTCCCGCTCTAGCCTTAACGGCACGGCTCTGTCTCTCCTTCCTTCTCTCTCTCTCTCTCTCTCTCTCTCTCTCTCTCTCTCTCTCTCTCTCTCTCTCACTCTCACTCTCTCCTGTTAACGGCGCGGGCTTATCCTATTCATCGAATCATCCCTGTTTCCCCAACAGCGCCCCACACACCCACTTCGATTCTTCGCTCTGGGAGGGGGTGAGAGGTCCTTGATGGCGGTAGATCAGCTCTTTTTCCCTTTTGATTTTATCGCCTTGGCAGATTTTTGGCATGAGGCTGGGCGCGCGCGCGCCTCTCTCTCTCTCTCTCTCTCTCTCTCTCTCTCTCTCTCTCTCTCTCTCTCTCTTCTTTCTTTTAGCCTAACCTCTTTTTATTCACGTAGGTTGCACGCTGCCAAGTCATCTATAAACATTTTGCCTCGTATCCTCTCCGGTAAGGTTTGCGGTATATGAGTACGGTAAAACCCCGGATGAGTTCCTCATTTAGGCATTTTCCTTTCTTTTTTTTCTCTTGTTTTTAATCAGAACGTTTTACCCGGTTGTTCAAAGACGTCGTTCGTTATAGGGATCTTGGGGAAGAAACCCCACCAGCCTCAGCCTGACGGTCATTTGTTAAAAGGGGTTATAAAGTAACGTGGGACGACGAAGGATACACGAGTAGCAGAGGAAGTATATGTAGTACGTGAGAGAGAGAGAAAAGCCAGTGCAAAATGAGACACGGAGTATAGAGAGAGGAGTGAGTGAGTGAGAGTGAGTAAGTAAGTGAGTGAGTGAGAGAAAGAGCCCTACCTACTACCTCAAGGTACTTAGGGCGATATTTTGCCATGACGCCGGTCTGGCGTGTAAGGTACGTCGAGAGACAGCAAGTTAACCTACGACTGCCGACGACGAGGTGGTGTTGCCTCGAGACACCAAACAGCTCGGCTGTTACGCCCTCGCCACAGACAAACGTATGTTCTAAGAGTTGAGAATTGTCGTTGGGAGCCCGAAGCGTTTCTGAGTGTTGTGTGTGGGTGTGTAATGAGGGAGAGAGAGAGAGAGAGAGAGAGAGAGAGAGAGAGAGAGAGAGAGAGAGAGAGTGAGAGAGAGAGAGAGAGAGCATGTGTTTGTGGACTTGATGATGACTGGGACCCACGTGTGTGTGAGGCAGAAGAGAGAGAGAGAGAGAGAGAGAGAGAGAGAGAGAGAGAGAGAGAGAGAGAGAGAGAGGTTAATACCTGCCTTCCGGCCCCTCATATATATATATATATATATATATATATATATATATATATATATATATATATATATATATATATATGTGTGTGTGTGTGTGTGTACAAACAGGAGTCGCCACTAACGTTGGTGCGGGCAGGCAGGGAGGGGATCGTGGGATGAGGGAAGGGAGGTAGATGGTCCATGGTGGTAATGAGTCTGTGTGCTCACTTGTTGGGAAATGCTGGAGCCACGCCTCACTCTCCGCTATGATGTACGCAGCAGCCAGCACCAGAGACTTCTCCCCTTTTTTTCTCTCCTAGGATGAGGTGGGAATCCTAGGTAGAGAAGGATGAGAGGGAGAATGTCCCCTAAATCCATTAAACATGTACGACCGTTGTGAATACTACAAAGGAAATGTGATCCTTTGTACATTAAGTATACGAGTTTGATCTCTTGGTTTCCCCACGCTCTTGAGGAAGTTTAGTTATGGATATTTCATTGGTCTTATGTAAACGGCCAGCAGAGCGTGTCTGTGGTGGTACAGTGGGTACAAAATGTAAGAACAGATGATGAACTTGGAACTAAATGTAAGTACAGATTGTGCACTTGGTAAGAAACTTTAGAACAGATGGCACAGTGGGTACAGAATGTAAGAACAGATGGTGCAGTGGGTACAGAATACAAGAACAGTGGGTACAAAATATAAGGACAGATGGTACAGTGGGTACAATATGTAAGAACAGATTGTTCACTGGGAATAAAGAACTAAGAACAGATGGTACAGCGGGTACAAAATGTAAGAACGGATTGTACACTGGGTGCAAAACATAACAACATCGTACAGTCGGTACAAAATACAAGAACAGATGCTACAGTGGGCTTCAAAATAGGACACATCGTGCATTTGACACCAAATATAAGTACGGATGGTACAGCGGGTACAAAATATCCATGTATCAGAGTGACATGTGCTGCAAAGCTGGACGTATAGAATATATAAAGGTCATCATTTCATGTATTGTCAGTGTTGCCAGACGGATTACTTTCGTGTTTGTCACTTCGACTGATGTCGACCCCGGCGCAAAACATTCCGGTTTTGGCTGGGGAACAGCGAGTGGCGAGTGGGTTTACATAATGCTGGTAAAGGGGGGGAGGTAAACTCGCACTCAGAGGCTGTACTGTATGTGTGTGTGTTGTGTGCGTGTGTGTGTGTGTGTGTGTGTGTGTGTGTGTAATCATATTTACATAACTGTTTCTGGCGCTACCTCGGTGAAGCGTTAAACGTTGGACAAGTATGAAAAAAGGTCTGGGTTCGAGTCCTTGCTGTTGAAAGGCATTATGTAAATACACACACACACACACACACACACACACACACACACACACAGATCACTACACTGCTTGACCTGCAGGACCCCCATAGATGTGTCCTGGGGTGCTGGAGTGTATGAGTTTTATGTTCTGGTACTGGAGTACACACCGCGGGAGTCTCATTATAAATTTCCCGACATCGTTTCCGTCGTAATTATGAGATTTCCTGAACAGTTTTATTCCTCAGTCTTCCATAATTTTCTATTTCTTTCTCGAGGATAATGAATGAATGTCTTTTTTTATCAAAGTAAAATAGATAAGCAGCATTTCTTTTTTCTTCATCTCGCTTACCACTTGTTCATAACTTATACTGCAGGCGGGATTGGGTCTTATTACTTATGTAATTATGCCCTTCCCATCCGAGCAAGACTAGGCAGACTGTCGAGGTGCTGGTCGTGAGGTGTGGTGGTGGTGGTGCGTGTGTGTGTGTGTGTGTGGGGGGGGGTGAGGAGGTGGGAGGGTAGGAAGGGAGTGGAAGGTCGTGCGACCTTGTGCTCGGAGGGAAGGTGTCACGCTGTCTACGTTGCGTAGTTGGCTGAGGCCAGACGCCTGCCAGACGAGGGAGGAACGGGACTCTCTCCTGCTCCTACGAGCAAGGATGTCTGTGATGTGTATATTAATGTATGAGAAAAACGACTTCCACAGTTTGTATACGTTTATTAAAAGTTAGGAGTCTTAACTCTCTGAATGTTTTATGTATCGTCTGATATGTGGCTCTGTATGTGGTGCTACATACTTCCCTGCCAGTTTGATCAGTGTGTAGGAGACAGCCGAGGATACCGGTGTAGGATGGTGCGATGATAGCCGAGGAAAACAGACTGGTGGAGAGGCATCAGAAAGTCTAAATAAATAAGAGGATGAAGGCTAGCATGTATGAGTATGTGCATGTGTATATATATGTATATGTCTGTGTATGTATATGTATGTATACGTTGAAATGTATAGGTATGTAAATGTGCGTATGTGGGCGTTTATATATATACATGTGTATGTGGGTGGGTTGGGCCATTCTTTCGTCTTTTTCCTTGCGCTACCTCGCTAACGCGGGAGACAGCGACAAAGTATAATAATAATAATGATAATAATGATAATGGTAATATATATATATATATATATATATATATATATATATATATATATATATATATATTATCCCTGGGGATAGGGGAGAAAGAATACTTCCCACGTATTCCCTGCATGTCGTAGAAGGCGACTAAAAGGGGAGGGAGCGGGTGGCTGGAAATCCTCCCCTCTCGTTTATTTCAATTTTCCAAAAGAAGGAACAGAGAATGGGGCCAGGTGAGGATATTCCCTCAAAGGCCCAGTCCTCTGTTCTTAACGCTACCTCGCTAATGCGGGAAATGGCGAATAGTACGAAAGAAAGAAAGAATATATATATATATATATATATATATATATATATATATATATATATATATATATATATATATATATATATATATATGTGTGTGTGTGTGTGTAGTTGCGTGTTTACGTGTGCTTGTCTTCATTAAGGCATCCTCGTTCCATGTTCTTGATTAGAGTCGTGTCTCTCCCGGGTAAGGAATCTGTAACAGGTTGAGAGAGAGAGAGAGAGAGAGAGAGAGAGAGAGAGAGAGAGAGAGAGAGAGACCGGGTGCAGGCCAGAGGTCAGGTGAGAAGGCTGCCTTTTATGTACACAGACCCAGTTTTCCAGCGCCTCGTATGAACTGTATGCATTACTGAATGACTCTTGCGATCGTCCATCGGCTCTAAAGCTACGCTCTCTCTCTCTCTCTCTCTCTCTCTCTCTCTCTCTCTCTCTCTCTCTCTCTCTCTCTCTCTCTCTCTATTGTCCCCCACAGTAGCGTACAGACCTCCAGTCAGCGTCAGCAGACACTTGTGTGTGTCGTGTGCGTACCTCGCTGCCGCAATATACTGGAGGAGGGAGTGGTGTGTGAGGGAGGGTCGGCCACTTAACCGAGGTAAGGAAGATGTATTGGCCAGTGGTGGATATAATGTTATTGGATCCACGTCTGATGTGGTGGTGGTGCTGGTGGAGGCCCGGACTGCCCTGCTCGGGGATGTGGTGTGACGTCTTGCCCTGTGGTTGCCTGGGGCGGTGGTAGAGTGCCTGGTGGGAGGGTGGTAATGCAAGGTGAGTTTTATTGTAAAGTGTGTGTGTGTGTTTGTGTGTGGGGTGTCTGTCTGTCTGTCTTTCCGTCTGTCTGTTGTACTTCGGTCTGACATTTTGTCTGTCTATCTGTTTTTATATATTTATATCCTTGCGTTTGTGTACCCCCTCTCAGTTGCATACACAGTGAGATTAGGTTTGGATTATCAGTCTTGTCAATCTTTCTCTGTGGTCTGATACTAACTGGGAACTGCTCTGACCACGACAGGGTTTATTCATGCCTGTGTTTTAATAAACCGTTGACTGTGGCAAGCCTTCGTGCATTATATCACCAAAGACCCAGCGTTCGATGTGTATGAATTCTTGACGTGGGTGTAGCTGTACACGGATGCAGATGACGTGAAAGACTTTCACGTTTTTCAGTGATGATCCGAGCGAATAGGATGTATCAGCAGAAGTTTCCTTAAGTGGATAAGGGCGGAGGAAGAACCTCTTCAAAGCCCCTAGGAAGATGGCCCATAGAAACAGGGAAGAGAAATGACTGTGAGGGTGCTCGGTGTGTGTGTGTGTGTCTGTGTGTGACACATTACTTCGCCAAGTAGCACTTAAATAAATAGAACACCATTAGGTCCCTATGTTCCCTTCTGCCGTTAAGATATATAAGATTTTGGGCATTTAGAACTGCCAGGAGTATCGAATATTCTCTTGTGCAGTAAGATATTAAGACAGGGACGTCTGAACCTTGGTATCGACTTCGATTGAACGTAAAGTAGATAGACCTCAGAACATATTCCTTATCTCTTCAGTATGACGGCAGGGCGCTTTGGTGTTGTGCCTTGGCCTTTAATCTGACCCTTAAAAGTTAGGTCAGAGGTCATGCCATTATACTAAAAGGTTACGCTATCATGTTTAAGGGTCGTACCATCGTGCTCGACGGTCGTACTGTCTCGTTCAGATGAGTTGGAATAGTATGTAGTATGGTCTGCTGTGCGTGTGAGTCAAGGCGAGTTAAAGTTGAGGTGAGACCTGATCGCAGTTGTAATTGTGAGGGATGACAGTACGTCAGACGAAAGTTTGTGAATGATTATACCACACCCCGCAACGTGTAGGTTAAACTCATTCCAGTGTTCTTGTTGATCTGGAATTTTATATGTATACGAGCGTCTTTACCACTAACACCTTCACGTGACACCATAGAATGAACACTAGTAAGGCAAAACACATTCCCCTTCAGAAGTGGCACCTAAGCCTC